>NC_140171.1:65519805-65582305 GCF_963971535.1 Notolepis coatsorum
AAGAGGGTTGCCTCAAGGATTGTCAGAACAAGTGCTGATTACAAAGTGGCTGCCAGTAGGCTGTGATTATTGGTTATAGGCAAAACCAGAATAATCATACTCCAAATGATTATCGAAGGCCACCAGATCAGGAAACAATCAATGAGCCTTGCTCGCAGAAACACAGGATTTAGATATAAATAGTTCCTATCTCAAGCTATGTGGTTGATATGATGTATAATATGAATGAATAATGCCTGGTCTGACCTTCAATAGCAGATGCAAGCACACAATAATCTTTGTATCTACAGTAGTAGCACGTTAAAAGCCTTGGAATTAGAGTTCTTCGAGCGACAGATAGGTCAGATAGCATAATATATTTACTCATAGATGACAATTGTTGTCCTTGTGTGCATACATAATAATAATAATAATAATAATAATAATAATAATAATAATAATAATAATAATAATAATAATAATAATAATAATAATAATAATAATAATAATAATAATAATAATAATAATAATAATAATAATAATAATAATAATAATAATAATAATAATACGACTTATAGAATTAAGACATTGTAACTTGAAATTAAAGTTGTTGTGTTTTGATCGAAACAAATCATGTCTAGAGAGCCAGAGCCAGAGCCAGTTTTCAAATCTGGATTTATTAAATTATAATAATAACAAAAATATTGCATGTTCTGTTGATGTAGGGCAGTGAAACATGGTGACAGGAGGCAGTTATGTAAATGCTGCTGAGTTCAGCACGCCTCACGGAGGGAAGACAGGCTCTACTTTGGCTCCACTAAACAACACTAACACAACATCTACAGCAGGGGCGGATTTAGGATTGTAGGCGATCCGGGGCTTAGCCCAGATAGGTGCCCGCGATAGCGGGCACGGATTTTTTAAACTTCGACACCACAACCTTTAACTTATACCACCACCTTAAAGCGGACAAAAGGCACTAGAGAACACTTAAATTCACACCCTTTAATTAATGAAGCAAACTATAATAATAATAATAATAATAATAATAATAATAATAATAATAATAATAATAATAATAATAATAATAATAATAATAATAATAATAATAATAATAATAATAATAATAATAATAATAATAATAATAATAATAATAATAATAATAATAATAATAATAATAATAATAATAATACACTGTGTTTGTATAGCACCTTTCATAAAAGAATTGCAGCTCAAAGTGCTTCACAGCAGTACAAAAGACAGGCATAAAATGAGCACAACATTGGCAGATCAAGAGCAATGCATAAAGTGCAGACATAAAGCATAAAATAGATAGCAGTAAAATAGACAAAGTCAAGGTAAGACATAGAACTATAAATCACATCGTTTTTCATATTAGGATCTAAGATCTAGGGTTAACTCGCCGAACGTTGAGTGCCAGGACCTCATCGTTGTTTCTTTTATTCGATATTTCCATTCATAAAGACATGCCGGCAGCCTGTGTTATCACTGGGGATGGGTCTGAGATCTCAAAAGTCCAATACCGCCACCTAACACCTTGCGGCCGCTATTGCACTCCATTTAAAACGATGTGGCTTGGTGTCTGTCATTTTGGAAATGACACCAGACCAGACGGTATAAAACGGAAATGTATGGATGGAAAAATTATCCTATTTTTGCATCTTGACCGGAAGAAACTCAATGACAATCGACTATATTATTAGATCCATAGCTATAATATATAATATAGCTTTAGGCCTGCAAACACAACCACGTATCCCCATGTTAAAAGGCGCTGGCCTTTCAACAGTAACAGTAAACAGCGCCAGCTGGCGCTGAAAGTGTTAATATGCGTCTTTGTTTACGGTTTGATTATCACTGATACAAAGTAAAATAGTGCAGTGCAATAAAATAGTTAGTAAGATAGAATAAAATAATGCAATAGTGCATTGCAATAAAATAGTTATCATCGTATTTTTTCGGGAGGCCGGTAAGGAGTGCATTACAGTAGTCGAGTCGGCTTGAGATAAAGGCATGGATCTGGTTTTTAGCATCCTTTTGATTTATAAATGGCCGTACTTTAGCTATGTTTCTAAGGTGGAAGAATTATGTTTTTGTCAACTTGTTGATTGTGATTTAAAGCTTAGGTCTGAGTCTACCATAACACCAAGACTTAACTCACTCAAATACAGTTAGCAGCTGGATAGACTACATATGGAAATTAGCTTCTGCTAAATCTGGTGCAAACATATTTTCATGTAACAATGATTAATTGTAAAAAAAAAAAAAAAAAAAAAAATTAATAGATTCAGGGCTTTTCAGAAAACATTCTGGGCTTGAGCCCAAGTAGCCACCCCCTAGCCCCGCCCCTACAGTACATCTAAGAAACAAGATCTAGTTGGTTGTGGTGTGTGTATATAGTTGAGAATGTTAGGTTCTAATAATCGCTTGAAATAGTTACAACTATTAGACGTACCCCCACCCCACTTCATCCCTGAAAAGCAAAATAAGGACAGATTATGAGTTCTGGTGTGTTTCCTTTCCTTTTTTTTTATAATTCTCATCGTGAGACAAATCATCCATCTCCTCGGCAACAGATGGAGTGAATGATGAAAAATAAACACAAGGGTAAAGGGGGAGAGAAAAGCTGGGATGAGGACCATCATAAAGGGGAATGTCATAAAGGAGGAGAGAAGAGACTGATTGGGAAGTAAAGGAGGATTAACAAGGGAGAGATTAAATGAGTGAGGAGATAAAATGAGTCAGTTGGACACAGATTTGCCGACGCTGCTAGGGAAAGAGTTCAACTTTGGGGGAACTAAACACTTTGGAGTCAAATCCCCAAACGCTAAAAATATATTTATTTTACAATAAAATGCATCATAAGTGAGTTAGAGAGGTACGCAGATATTCAACTTCACTGCACTCAAACTGCTGGTTAATTGTAATAATTGACCTTGGACAAAGGGAAGCAACAGTTGTGACTGGAGGATCAAGAAAAGAGGGCGGGTTTGAGATGTCAATTCTGTGTCTGTCACACTCTATATTGCCAATATTCAACTGCATGATTACATATAGTTATCTTAGAACAATATGAGGTGATTACATTTCACATGATGTAGTCATCTACTGTACTCCAAACATATTGAGCAATGGACACTAAGGTAAAAATGTTCCCAGGATGAATGGATACGGTATAATATTATTAGCTGATGATCAAAGTTTAATTATTTAACACCACCATCAATTTTATAAATGTGTGCATATTGGCCAATATTGAATTCCCCAAAATGTGCAAGTGCAAGCTAGTATAGCTAACAAAATGAGTAAACAAAGCAATTTTGTGTTTGTTATTATTACAATGCTGTATTTTATCTGATGCAAAAAAAATTCATATAAGTCGACCACTTACAGTATATCTAATCTAACTATAAAGAATGAATCTCTGTCTGTCTGTCACAATTTGTTGCAATTTGGTCAATAGGTGGGACTCTAGCATCATTAACTATAAAAGAAGGATTCTCTGTCTGTCTGAGTGCGTGCATGCGTGTCTGTCTGGCGTGCATATCTTGAGAACCATTCATCTACATCAGTGGTTCTCAAACTACGGGTTGCGACCAAAAGTGGGGTCGCGGATAGGCGCATTGGCAAGTAAAAAAAAAAAAAATATATATATATATATATATATATTTTTTAATGTTCTGGCAACATATTTTGGCTAAATATGCCTTGTTTTATAAATGTGTATTGATAATATAGTGCTGTAATAAAATCTTCTAATAAATATGCATGATCAAGTTCAACAACGTGTGCTTTTATTTTGATATTCCTTAACACATTGGACGCCAGACCCGAGATAAGTCGGGTTAACTCGCCATCGCTTGGGAGCCAAACCCGAGAAAAGTCGGGTTTTCTATCGTTATTTCTTTTATTCAATATTCCCATTCATAATCCATCGAGGGAGCCTGTGTTATCATTGGGGATGAGTCTGAGATCGCAAATGTCCAATACCGCCGCCTGCCGCCTTGCGGCCGGTATTGCACATCCGGTATTGCACATCCAGCTTGGGCTGTACGTCGATCTAAAAAGTCCGGTCCGGGTTTTCCTAGTTGGGCATGGCGAGGTTATAATAAATGGATTGAGGATAATCAAGCACACCCGGTTCATGTTCTTTGGTGGATTATGTTGGCAACACGATTGACATCAATACTTGGAATGGCGATCAGATAATTGGAATATTCTTTTTGCAGTACATCCTATTCAAGGTAAGGGCTAAATGGTATCAATCTTGCGTTGATCGAAGAATCCCTTCCCCGGTATTATGATGAAACATAATACCGATAATATAGCGTTGATTTCAGATTGATTGTTGATCCAGGCGATCTTATCGTCACCAATGCAAGAGATTCCGGTATCGAATCCCAGTCTCAGCATTGCCTTCGACTTGGGCCGGCCGTCGTACTGGCTCATTTGGCAGAGTCAGCGGGTGGAAAGTCGATGGGTGGGGATTGGACGTTGTGGACGGCGACCCCTACAGGTCGGTTGGGTGATGCCTGCACAGCAGAGACAGGAAGTATCGGGGGCAGTGTGAGCCTCCCACGCGTTACTCCTCGCCACTGAGAGTCTGCGCTGTCTGGTGAAAAGATGCAACAGGCTGCCTCCTTGTGTACCGGAGGGGACACGTGATGCAAGGCTTCTATCCTCACTACAACCGACCAGTGGGGGGCATAGTCTAGCAACATTCAAGACAGGGGAGGGGAGAATTGGCAATACGAAATTGGGATGGGAGAAAAATAGAAAAATGAGGAGAAAAAGTGGATAAAAAAAACTGTTCTGTTCCCCCCTGTGTGAGATGCTGATCCTGTTTGTACAGTTCTGTGTTTTGTTTGTCATTATTTTATGTTACTCCTTTTGATTACAAACCATGGTAAATATAATTAAATATCTTTTGTTGGTTACTTTGGCTACCGTCTCCTAATTATGTTACATTGACAAGACAACGAGCACTCCTTCAGTCAATGGCAATGTAATAATGACACTGTAAAACAAAGTGACATTAATGGTTTTATGAGAGTGAAGCTATTAATTTAACAATGTATATTTAACCTCTAAGCCTGGAGCCCTATTTTCTGAAAATCTGCCTACAATACATACCTAAGTAAATGGAATATTGCTCCACTTCTACAAGGTTCATTTGCATGTTCTTGGTATCTAGGGACATCTATGGACTTCTCAAAGTGACTCAAAATGACTACATTCACCAACGTCCAGTAATTCAAAATGGCCAATCTCCGCGACGCAACAACATATTTTCAAAAACTAAAATCTCACTAATAACACTTTAACCTATTGGTAAACAAACGTATTGATGAAAATATACATTATAACTGCTGTTGTGATATGGTTAAGATGTTTATTCTTGAATATGTTTGCAAAAGAAAACGTTAATTATGTCAGTCAGTCTAGAGAGACTGATTCATGACGTGATGTCATTTTGCGGTACCGGACCACATGGGCAGAAGAGGTTAGCCTGGATTTGAGTGATGAAATAGATAGCAATTTTTTATTATAGAGGGTTTGAATTCCAAATTGTAGAACCTATAAATCTTATACTGAACTGACCTAATGTTGTGCGGAAGAAATGACAATGAATATTATTTGATTGCCTTGTTGGATATGAATGAATACTGGAGTTTGACATGAAAAGATTATGGAAAACAATAGGAAATAAATCTAAATTAAAAGTGCAGTTAAACATAAAAAAAATTATACATATCTGGTATACATTCATATCAAAGATGGATAGTATTTTAAGCTGCATAAAAAAAGGAGCAGATGGTTCAAGGTGATTATAAGTAGTGGCAAGCCTTATGAATTTATTTTGCATTATAAATCAAATCAAATCAAATCAAATTTATTTGTAAGGCCCGACAACACACGTTAATGTCCCCATGGGCCGGACACGTCTTCGTTAAACAAGTCAAGAAGAAATATCACAATAAGTCAAGAACAAAACAAAAACACCATAAAGTCCAAATTCTTTTAAATAAATGCAAAATAAATGCAACACTCCCAGACGTACCCCATGCAAAGGTAAGGAAAAACTCACTAAAACCTAGCAATAGGAAAAAATGCACCACAGGCAATGTGGAGGAGAGAAACCTTAGAAGGGCCATTCAAGGGGGGATCTCCATTCTTAGATGTCGGTGATAGTAGCGTTGCAATAAAACAGGCAAACAGTTGGTAAGCATGCACTCATATGTAACATTTTGAAAGATTAAAGATAGAGCTGATAGCGGATCTATTTGAGGCAAAGGTGCGGCACAGAGAGGGTCGCATCCTCCCGGTCATCATCACGGGACGTCCAACACTCCGGTCATCACTCCGAGACAGCCACTCACAGGGAGACAGGGAGACGGGACAGTTTGCGTGATTGTGATGGGCGGACATAGCAATAGATACAAGTGGTAAGCATATTATGTGAATAGAATAGAAGTACTTAACCCAGCAATGAACTCCATGTCTAAACCACGTTGACAGACCACGGACAGAAGACGGTAAGAAGCTGATCCATGGCCTTGGTGGTGCACGTAGAACAGTCACTGCAAGACCCCGAGACATCCACTACCTTGGTCAGCACTATGAGACAACCACTCAGAGAGATGGGGGGGGGGGGGGTTGGGACAGGGGTTAGAGAGTTCCCAATGTTTGTAGTGGGCGGAGATGGAGCAATAAATACATGTAGTGAGCATATACATACTGGTGACAGTAGAATCATAGTATATAAGAAAATTGTGAAATTGAGTAATAGATAGAACTACTGCAAGCGTATGGATACAGGATGAGATACAAGACAATAGCTCAGGGCTGTATGCATCGGAGGGCAGGAGAAGCCACTCAGAATCGGTCAGGGCGGAGCAGGTAAGGTTCAGCACTGTGGGCCAGACAGAAGGCGGTATGAAGCTGTTCCATGGGACCGGTTGAGACAGAGACAGAGGTTTAAAAGGTTCTCCCATGTCAGCAGACATGGGAGCAAATAGACATCCTAACTAAACTACACAGATTAATCTAAGGGTCAGTCCCCGACCAGGTGAGATCAGGGTAGGTTGAAGGAGAGATAGAAAAGATGGACAGAGCAGGCGCCCCTGACGACGGCAGGTAATTTGTTCCAGGTAAGGAGCGCCGTAGACAAAGGCTCTGTGGCCGGCGGATTTCTTTTTAACTCTAGAAATCGATAGAAGCCCTGCATTTTGTGAACGCAGAGCACGAGTGGGCGAGTATCGAGAGATGAGATCGGATAGATAAAGCGGTGCTTTGAAGAGTTTATGAAGTTTATGGGGGCCGAGGTTTATGGAGTTTATGAAGAGAAGTATAACAATCAAATAACAATCAAACTATAATAAAGTGTCAAAAGACAAGCGATTCACAAGAGAAGAAATCCTTCTAATAATTATTTCAAACTTTTTTACAAACTAGCTGTTATGGTTTGTAACCGACCTCAATCGCACAACACAAGACAGGTATGAGAGTAAGCCAAAACAGGGCATTTATTCATTACATAACAAAAGGCGGCACTGTCCCTTTAAGGGAGAACACAAAAACACTGGAGTCAAAGAATATAGGGAAAATGCGGCACTGTGCCTTTAAGAGGCGAGCAGGCTAAGGGGCTAAGGCTAAGGGACAGGGCCAGGGCAAAAAGTCAAGGACCAGGACCAGGGGGCACTGGAGAGGGGGACAGGGACAGAGGCCCGGAGAGGCGGGCTGGAGACAGGGACAGAGAACAGGGTTAAGGCCTTGGACAGGGCGAGGGCCAGAGCTGCTTACAGGGATGGCAGGGTTCCGACGGCGGAGGCCTGGCACGGAGATCCTCCTCGGAAGCTGCAGACGGGCAGCGCAGAACACCGGGTCCCAGAGGACCGGGGCGAAGAGACGCATCCTCCCGTGGAATAGGAAGCGATGCGCGCCGGCTTGCCGTCTGGAGTGGGAGCGCGCCGGCTTGACGTCTGGTCTGGAGTGGGAGCGCGCCGACTTGACGTCTGGAGTGGGAACACCACTCCAGGCCTGGCACGGAGATCCCCCCTCGGATGCTGCAGACGGGCAGCGCGGAACACCGGGGGCCCAGGGGACCGGGGCGAAGAGACGCATCCTCCCGTGGAATAGGAAGCGATGCGCACCGGCTTGACGTCTGGAGTGGGAGCGCGCCGGCTTGACGTCTGGAGTGGGAACACCACTCCAGGCCTGGCACGGAGATCCCCCCTCGGATGCTGCGGACTGGCAGCGCAGAACACCGGGGTCCCAGGGGACCGGGGCGAAGAGACGCATCCTCCCGTGGAATAGGAAGCGATGCGCGCCGGCTTGACGTCTGGAGTGGGAACACTGGAAAACCTCCCGTAGAGGATTAGAGAGCGCAGACGGTGTCCCACTCCAGGCAAACGGCGACAGGTGGTGATGGCTGGCACGTCGTCTCACGCCGGAGACGCGGCAGGTGATGGTAACGTCCAGGACTCCATGAACACTGAACACAGATAAAGATACAGAGTCCAGAACACCGAACCAGCATACAGAACGACCCGACCAGGACTGGAGGGGAGGTCCAGGTATTTAAAGCCCTCTGGGGCGCTAATCATAACTTATGACAGCTGTGAAAGGTAGTCCAAGGGTGGGGGCTGGTGAAGAGCAGAGGAGAGTAAAACATCGCAAGGGTGGGGGCTGTTGAGGAGAGTAGACAGGGAAAGTCCAAAGGTGGGGGCTGGTGAGGTGAGGAGACAGGGAATTAAAGGTCCAGGGAACAGGCGAAACCTCACACTAGCTCAATATGATTTTTCCATGTAAGTCCTTCATCAACAATGACACCTACGAATTTAGCATGTGACACCTGTTTAATTTCAATATCATTCATATGTAATATAGAGTCCTGTTTTTAATATTTTTAGTTTTTATTTCTGAAAATCATATAATTAGATTTATTGACATTTAATGAAAGCCTATTCATCTGAAACCATCTTGAGGTTTGTGCAAATATAGAATTTGCATCTTTAATCAGGGAACCAAAGTCAGAATGTGACATCAGCAAAAATAATGGGCAGAGCGGTATCAAACTGTAAAGCAAAATAATTTATAAAAATAAGAAACAAAAGAGGCCCATGGTTTGAACCTTGTGGTACACCACAAGATACCTGAGTTCTATTGGAGTTCATACCCTCAATACACACATATTGCTGCCGGTTGCTGAGATCATCTCTAAGCCAATGGATTAAAACATCCTGAAAACCATAATGAATACGTTTGGATATTAGGATACTATGATCCACTGTATCAAAGGCTTTCGATAAATCTAGAAAAATGCTTCATATATTTTGTCAATAAGTTGGAGGAGAGCCATATAGGTTAAGTGATTTTTTCTAAATCCATATTGTTAGTCAATTGTCATTGAGGTGTTTTAAGGCTAGACAGTATAACCCCTAATAGGCAAAACAAATATTTTAATAGATATCACTATGAAACTTTCCCAGTTTGTTATGTACATAAGAACTAAGAAAAAATGTATTGCAAGTTTTCTGAGATGTTATGTTTATATATGCAAAATGGGCGTTACTTAATTAAATATGTGCTAATTTGCATATATTGCCACTAGGGGTGTAACGATGCAACCTCACAACGATTAAATTTGATTACGATTCTTCAGGCAACGATTCAATGCATCATGAAATCTCTTAATTTGACCACGATTCGATTCGATACATTTTCTATCAGTTAATTCCCCAAAATAATTTATACACAAATGTGGCTGGGGGAACTGATTCACTCAGCATGAATAGGTAAATAAAAACAATACACAAAAACATTAACACTTTCTTCGCCAGGCTTATGTACATCATTATACCATCCTCTATTATACCAAAAAGATCTACTTTTTGCGGACCTCCCAAACTTTCAAACTTTTTAGATGAAGGAATGGGTACAATAGGAGACACGCCTCCAGTTTTTTCAAAAAAATTTGACACGCCTCAGCTTCTGAGCTGAAGGCGTGTTTTTGCGGACCTCCCAAACTTTCAAACTTTAGACTGTTTTCTTTATACGTTTTTCTTTTTCTTTCTTTCTACCACAATACACGGCCACTGATGGATCCATGGGACTTGGTAAAGCACTATGGACCCAACTATGACCACTGATAAAAACGTAACTACACTAGCGTTATAAGAGCTAAACATTGCTACCATACAAGTGCATTGGTTTAGTGCACTTCCGGTTGCCACTGAGCGGAAATGTTTGTGCGGACCTGTTCTCCCAAACTGGTAAGCAAATGACTGTTTTTACGTTATTTTCATTTTTACGTTACTATTATTATTATTATTTTTTTTTATTTTGATCTTAACTGATCACTATGACTTTATTGCTTTTATCGTTATATATGCCTATAATTGTGTACAGCACTTTGAGCTACATGACATGTATGAAAGGTGCTTTATAAATACTTACTTACTTACTTACTCTGCCAGCTCTATTTGTCTATGGAGAAGTTCCCCTTCTTTGCAGGGCTATAACTTTTTAAATTGTATTGCTAAATTGACATTACTATGGCCTATTCAACATCAAGTATCTATTGTTCAGGGTGTAGCAACGTTATACTTTTTCATTCACATATTCATACTAAAATACGGTCTAAAGCAGTGGTCACCAACCTTTTTAAGCCCAAGATAACTTTATTTTTTTTTGGTGAAGGCAAGATCTACCTATTGAAGCGTTGAGAGAAAAAGACAGCCAAGATTGTACTTTAAACTAAATGACTTTTATTTGCCTGTATTCTAATTACATGCAATGCTTTGGTCCAACATTAAAACGTCAAAGTAGAACTATTATGTACTTTCTCAGTCAGTGCTAAGTGCAGTCATCTTATGCAGCATCACTTTTCACATCAAAACAAAAGTAGAACTGTAATGTGGACTTTCTCATATTATTAACATTGACAAACATATTTACAATTAGCATTTTATAAAGTAGAACTGTAATGTGTACTTTCTCAGTCAGTGCTAAGTGCAGCATTACTTTTCACATCAAAACAAAAGTAGAACTGTAATGTGTACTTTCTCAGTCAGTGCGAAGTGCAGTCAGTGCTAAGTGCAGCATCATTTTCACATCAAAACAAAAGTAGAACTGTATGTGTACTTTCTCAGTCAGTGCTAAGTGCAGCATTACTTTTCACATCAAAACAAAGGTAGAACTGTAATGTGGACTCTTTTTGGACTCTTTTTTATTTTTATTTTTTTCATGGAAATATCTACAGGGACAGTCTCAAAGATCGACCAGTCGATCAAGATCGACGGGTTGGTGACCACTGGTCTAAAGTATAAGTATGTTTTTATCGTTTTCTGCAGCTTTCTGCAGAACGTGATTTATAGCCCTAAATGCATTATATTATATGTATACAGTTTGATAGCGATCGGCGCGAGATAAAAAATTTCGAGTGGACGTGCTTCTAGAAGTTACTACTTATCATCTGATGTTGACCGGATGGGGGGGGGGGGTCGTTTATAATTCCGTGGCCAACGTTAGATGATTCATCTAGTGTGGGTGATATGATCATTAGAGCAGTTTGTATCGAACACGTTAAAAAAAAATGCTGAAACTCACCGTAGCTTCCTCGTAGCATTGGGCGATGAGCGTGAAGCAAAAATATTCGTATTATGGGATGTTGAAATATGCGATCCATCTCCAGGTTGTATAATAGTATATACGTCCAAATCATGTTGTTTATCGAGTTATTGGTAACGGATTGCTATCCATTGTGTCTAGCTCGAGTCCCGGGACTATTAGCGAATGATCGGACCGAATTGGAATGAGCACCAGCTTCCGTTTCCGGTTTCCGGTTTGAGCGATCCGCCGATCGGCCACCAGATGGCGCTCTTGAACCGTTGGAGAGTTGAGAGGGGATCAACAGTAGATCTCAAGTCTCCGCGGGAGAAATATGATTGCGATCACAGATTTTTGAAATATTGATCTCAATGATGTGTTATATTTTTTCAATTATAATCGATTCTAATCGATTCTAACATTTTCAAATCGATGCAGTTGAATCATCACATTAGGATCGATGCATTTGTGTGAGGATTGGTTCATTCCCCGCCACAGGCTTCTTAAGGTACTGTGATGATTGGTCCGTTCCCCGCCACGCGCTCCGCTCCTTTAAGGTACTGTGTTGATTGATGCATTCCCCGCCACACGCTCCGCTCCTTTAAGGTGCTGTGTTGATTGGTGCATTCCCCGCCACACGCTTTTGGAGCAAGTATCAATTCCAGCGCGCACCTGTCATAGTTTTTGATTAGCGCCCCTGAGGCTTTTTATACTGGGACTTCCCTTCAATCGATGTCGGGTCGTTTTGGAATACAACTGCTTTTGCCTGCTTTTTCCCCGTTGCTGTGCCTCGTCTTCTTTCCCTCCAGGACTTTCTGTGGAGATCCGCTGATGAGAACCTTGTTCCCCGTTTGGAGCTGCGCCTCGTTTACCCGCTTTACGCGTTTGCGCTTGGGTGAGTTGGAACCAAACCCCTCTGGTTTATTCTGTCTGTGTGTGTGACGAACACAGAAGATTATCATTTTTGCTTGCACTGGACTCAGTTGAAGTGTGTGTTTTGAAGAGACACTGAAGATATCATTTCTGTTTGCACTAAACTGAGCTGAGCCCAGGCCCCAACATCACCCAGGCTGCTAGGGTGAACACAGGCCCCACCATCAGCCAGGCTACCAGGCTGAACACAGGCCCCACCATCAACCAGGCTGTACACAGGCCCTACCATCAGCCAGGCTACCAGGCTGAGCACAGGCCCCACCATCAACCAGGCTGTACACAGGCCCCACCATCAGCCAGGCTACCAGGCTGAGCACAGGCCCCAACATCAACCAGGCTGTACACAGGCCCCACCATCAGCCAGGCTACCAGGCTGAGCACAGGCCCCAACATCAACCAGGCTGTACACAGGCCCCACCATCAGCCAGGCTACCAGGCTGAGCACAGGCCCCACCATCAACCAGGGTGAACACAGGCCCCACCATCAGCCAGGCTACCAGGCTGAGCACAGGCCCCACCATCAACCAGGGTGAACACAGGCCCCACCATCAGCCAGGGTGAACACAGGCCCCACAATCAGCCAGGCAGCCAGGCTGAACACAGGCCCCACCATCAACCAGGCTGTACACAGGCCCCAACATCAGCCAGGCTACCAGGCTGAGCACAGGCCCCACCATCAACCAGGCTGTACACAGGCCCCACCATCAGCCAGGCTACCAGGCTGAGCACAGGCCCCACCATCAGCCAGACTACCAGGCCAGGCTTCAACAGCCCAGCCACCACCATCAGCAACCGGGCACCACCAGGCTAGCAGCAGCCACCCTGGCTCCACCATCGTCTCTAGCCTGGGATCCATATGCTTGAGCATCATTGTGTTTGTTGGTGAGACCTCTTGCTTTCTGCTTCACTGAATCACTGTAGTCACTGTAAATATGTCACGTAGAGGAAATAGAAGTGATGAAGACGCTGTTACTATTTCTATGGTTCATGAACTGCTTGAACAACAAAAACTGTTTTACAAAGATCTCATTCAGCTGCAAGAAAATAATTACAAATCATTCCTACAAGTGATTGTTGACTCCACAAACGTACGAGTTGACAACTTGATGAAAGATCTACTCAATGTTTCCAAAGATGTTCAAGACCTAAAATCTAGTCTGCAGTTCTCCCAGGCAGATGTGGATGATTTGAAGTCTGCTAAACAGGATGATTTGAATAAATTGCAACAGATATCAAAAAACATCGCCACAATGCAATCTGAAATGGTCAGTCTTTCCTCAAAAACAGACTACCTTGACAATCAGTCTAGACGCAACAATCTTGTTTTTGATGGCTTACCAGATGAGAAATCTGAAACTTGGAATGACTCAGAAAAAAAGGTCAGGAAAGTACTTACTGACCATCTCAAGATAAATGCTAATCAAGTTGAATTCGAACGTGCCCATAGAACGGGGAAGTATGACGCATCGGGTCGGGATCGGCCTGTTGTTGTTAAACTTCTTCGTTCTAGGGACAAGGATGAGATTATGAGATGTGCAAAATCACTTAAAGGCACCAAAATCTTTATCAATGAGGACTACACTGAGAGTGTCCGTGCAAAACGAAAAGAATTGCTGCCAAAAATGAGAGAAGAGAGAGATAAAGGGAACATAGCCTACCTGAAGTTTGACCGACTCATAGTCCACCGACCTGGTACCAACACCAACACCAACACAAGCAGTGATAATTCATAATGGATAATATTCCAGTTTTTAACTTTTTAGGCCTTTATGCACATACTTTCTTTTAATGACAGTTACCACACTTTGTTTAAAATGCAATGCTAAAGTTAAATGTGGTACTGTTTGTACATGTTGTAATAGACTACTTCATACAAGGTGTACACCTTTAGATAGATTTAATTCAGCTGAATGGTCATCATGGATTTGTGATGGCTGTTCTACTATATTTCCTTATCACAGTTTAAATGACACAGATTTTAGCAATATTGTTTTTGAGTCTGAGTTAGTTCCTTTGTCTGACTTCAATAACTTGATTCTTAATCCATTTGAACTTAACAAACATATGGAATATGATAATGAGTTTGATCCTGACTCTATGTTTTTTAACAACACTAAGAATGAACTTGGTACTAGTGATTATTATGATGAAGAGGAGTTTAAGAAATACAATACACTTCTAGGACAGAAGGTACAGAGTAACATATTCTCAAGTTTCCATCTAAACATACGTAGTTTGCAGAAAAAGTATGATCATTTAAAACAATACTTATCATCACTAGAGCATCAGTTTTCTGTAATTGCCCTCTCTGAAACCTGGCTCTGTGAGGATATCGCTGCATCCTATGATATGTCACAATATAACTCAATTCATTCCTGCAGACAGAATAAATCAGGAGGGGGAGTGTCAATTTATATACATCAAAACTTTCAATTTATTGAAAGAAAAGATCTTGCATTACCTTTGGCGACAGTTGATGCAGAGTCAGTGTTTATAGAAATACTTTCATGTACCATGTTTGGAGGAAAAAATATTATTGTTGGATGCATATATGGGCCCCAAAAACTGACATAAAAGTTTTTAATGATGCTTTTGCTTCTACTTTAGATGGAATTAACTTGGAAGGTAAAATGTGTACTCTGTTAGGGGACTTCAATATCAACTTGTTAGAAAACAATAGTCATTCTTTGACCGCTGACTTCCTAAACATCTTGTATTCTACTTATTTTCTGCCTCTCATTCATAAACCAACAAGAGTAACTAAGCAATCTGCCACTCTTATTGACAATATTTTTACTAATAATTTTGAATATACAAGCAAATCAGGACTGCTGTTAACTGATATTTCTGATCACTTTCCAATTTTCCAATTGACCATTTCTAATAGAAGTGAACGAGTGGGGTCTGAGGTGAGAGGAATTCACCATAGTTTCAGCAGAGGTAACATTGCTCGTTTTGGGAGTTGTATTAATGATGTTCCATGGGATGCCGTGTATAATCAAAATGATGCAGAATTGGCATATCAAACATTTTCACAAATATTTAATTCCTCATTTGAAAAATGCTTTCCTTACATTACATATAATAAAGGGACATCAGTCAAAAAGGAATGTAAACCATGGTTTACTTCTGGCTTGCTGAAATCTGCAAAGAAGAAAAACAAATTATACAAAAAGTTTGTGACTAGCCCGACCCCTTTAAATTCAGATGTTTACAAAAAATTCAAAAATAAATTTACATACTTGCTTCGTGCAGCAAAAAAGACATATTATTCCGATAAATTTAAAGAAGCTGCCAGCAACATAAAATCCACATGGAACGTCATAAATCAATTACTTAATACAAAAAGGCATGCTGTTTCATTTCCATCTACTTTTGTGGATGGAAATGGAACATACACAAACTCATCAGAGATTGCAAATGGTTTCAATAATTATTTTGTAAACATTGGAATTTCCTTGGCTAGAAATATTAAGAGCACAAATAACTGTCCACTTGACAAGATTCAAGGTCAGTACCCAGCTATGTCTACATTTGAACCACCTACCTCGGAAGAAATGCAAAATATTATTTTAAATTTAAAAAACTCAGCAGCAGGTTATGATAATATTAAAAGTAGTCTGCTTAAAGAGGTATTACCTTCAATAATTGAGCCATTGAACCACGTTTTTTTTACTCTCCCTGGAAACAGGTGTTGTTCCAGGAGACTTGAAAGTGGCAAAAGTTATACCTCTGTTTAAATCTGGTGACTCATCCTTATTTTCCAATTACCGTCCGATTTCGTTATTGCCGTCCATATCTAAAATATTGGAGAAGCTGGTTTATACCAGAATTTTTAAACATCTTAATGACAATAATATATTATATGAACATCAATACGGTTTCAGACAAAAACACTCTACGTACATGGCTCTCTTACAGTTTATAGATAGAATCACAGATGCACTAGACAATAAGCAATTTTCAATTGGTATATTTTTGGATCTATCCAAAGCATTTGATACTGTGGACCATAAAATACTTATATCAAAGCTTCAGAGGTATGGTTTGGCTGGCGACGTGATTAAATGGCTCAGTGACTATCTTTATAATAGGGAACAGTTTGTTTCCATAAATGGCGAAGACTCTGACAGGGCAAAGCTAGTCTGTGGGGTTCCTCAGGGCTCTATACTTGGCCCCCTTTTATTTTTGATTTATATAAATGATTTTGCTTGGGTATCTCCTAGAGTATTCTCGATCTTGTTTGCTGATGACACCAACATTATAATGTCACATGAGAATTTTGCAGTATTAATTAGGGAAGCAAATGATGGTTTATCTTGTGTCTCAGATTGGTTCCAGACTAATAAGCTATCGTTAAATGTAGAAAAATCGAATTTTATTGTATTTTGTAATAAAGGTAAACGTTATTCGAAAAAGGAGGCAAAGCTATTAATCAGTAACACCAAAATCAAACAAGTAACTTCAACAACGTTTTTAGGGATCCTAGTTGATGATAAACTCAATTGGAAAAAACACATTGATCATGTTTGTAAAAAAGCAATGAAGTCAGTAGGTATAATTAGGAAGGTGTGTTCATTGATAAATAGAAGTTGTTTTTTAATCCTCTATTATAGTCTTATCTTTCCTTACATATCGTATTGTAACATAATTTGGGCTAGCACTCATCCATCTCATCTACAAAAAATTATTTTACTTCAAAAAAGATTTGTTAGACTGGCAACCCTCTCAGATCGATTTGAACCATCTGCTCCTCTTTTCAAGAAATTAAACATTCTGACTGTGACTGAGGTTAATTCTTTACAGATATGTATATTTGTGTACAAATGCATTCATGATTACATTCTACCAAATGGTTTTAATAGTTTTTTTTCTTTTAATTCAGATGTTCATTCATATGCTACACGTCAGTCCAGGGACCTGCATATACCTTATTGTGGTACTTCACTTAGGCAGTTCTCAGTGAGGTATAGAGGGTCCAATCTTTGGAATGCAGCTGATCCTATGCTAAGGAAATCTCCATCTCTGCTTATTTTTAAAGCAAACTACAAAAAAATTCTCATCCAAAAGTAGTAGATAGATAACAGGTCATACATGTAGGTATGCATTTGGTTATGTGGGTGGGTAGGTTTGTAGGCAGGTGGGTGGGTTGTTATATATTATTATGTACACAGTATATGCATGTATGTTCTGTGTGTATGTATGTTTGTATTAACACAAATCTTTTAATGTATTCTGGTATTTTATAATATGCATATTTTTGTATTTTTGTATGTTTGATTTTATAAAACAGGGGACGTTCTTGATAAGCCTCTAGGCTTCTAACTTCTCCTTCACAATCGTTATAACTTATTATGTATTGTTTTTACTTCTGTTTAACTGTGTTAATAAACAAACAAACAAACTGAAGATTGTAACTGTTCATTGGTTCTGGACACAGCTAAGGGAGGAGGGAACCACACTGCCTCTGTGTTTTATTGGACTGTTATTAGGCTTGTTCGAGATGGATTTGTGTTTGCCTCGACTAGTAGACGAGAGTAGCCGAGTGAAGCCGGGGGAGGAGTTAAAAGGGCGGACACTGCCGATTTCACGAGAGCCTCTCGCCTAGTCTCGCATGGAAGATACGCTTTCACGTCACCACACACACATTACACACCTCTCCAGCTCATTATAATGCGATGGCCGTTTGCAAAATTAGATCAGATTCAAATGTACAGCACACACCATATACTGCTATAGTGGAATATACTATTCATATACCATAATGTATACCATCTTGTTGCGCGCTCCTGGCCGCACGCACACACAACACACTGCTGAATAATTCTGTTTTGCATCAATATATATATATATGTATACTGTGTATATTGAGGCAAAACAGAATTATATATACAGTATTGAGGCAAAACAGACGACGCATGTGTGTATGTGTGTGTGTGTGTCTGACAGCTTGAAGTTTATCATGATGATATGATGATAACGCATAACATAATAAAGTTTTCAATCAATCAATCAATCAAACGTCTCATAACTCCCTGGCTGTCACGTGGCTGGTGACTGACAACTTTTCTGAGCCAATAGGCGATTTGCCCGACCATAGCAAGTCGCTTCCCAGCCGGGAGCAGCCGAGTGAGAGGTACTGTGGCGCCTCGCTCTGAAGGCTGCTTGTCGCTCGCTCCCGCGGGAGTTCCACGCCTCGCCTCGTCAGATTTTCAGAGCAAGTCGGACAACATTCTAACCGTCATGCAACGCGCTTGGCGAGGCAGTAGTGAAACCTGCGCAGATCTGCGTCCGCCTATCCCATCTCGAACAAGCCTATTGATATCTCTCTCTCTCTCTCCGTTTTCCACCTCGAGTTAAAGCTGGGAGTATCTGCAGAGCCGCTACAACGTCAAATACCGATTCCCCACTGCTATCACCAGGAGGATCTGCAGAGCCGCAGAGAACTCTGCCGATGGCAGTCTCCCTTGTTGTTTCATAATTGTTACTTTACCCCTTTTGTGACTCTGTAAATAAATACGCCCTAGTATTTGGCTAACTCTGAACTTCCTGTCTGCGCCGTGAGATTGAGGTCGGTTCAAACCCTAACAATTTGGATGCATCGATGCATCGTTACACCCCTAATTGCCACACATCATCACACATTGGATGATGCCAGATAAAAAAAAAAATCATTATGTTGACACATAACACAATGAACTTTTTACAGAAGGGATTGTGGCTATGTATTTTTATCATCCCATAAATCAGGAAATGCTGTCTACAGCAGTGGTTCTCAACCTGTGGTACGCATACCACTAGTGGTACTAAATGAAATAAAACCAACTTTAAAATCAAAATACTAATACTACAATGAATGAAAATAAGAGCGTAAGTAAGTAAGTAAGTAAGTAAGTAAGTAAGTAAGTAAGTAAGTAAGTAAGTAAGTAAGTAAGTAAGTAAGTAAGTAAGTAAGTAAGTAAGTAAGTAAGTAAGTAAGTAAGTAAGTAAGTAAGTAAGTAAGTAAGTAAGTAAGTAAGTAAGTAAGTAAGTAGTAAGTAAGTAAGTAAGTAAGTAAGTAAGTAAGTAAGTAAGTAAGTAAGTAAGTAAGTAAGTAAGTAAGTAAGTAAGTAAGTAAGTAAGTAAGTAAGTAAGTAAGTAAGTAAGTAAGTAAGTAAGTAATTATTGAAGAGACAAGGGTCACCTTCTTTGAAAAGTGGCAATACCTTAGCTACTTTCAAGTAATTCGGGACTACACCTATTTTCAAAAAGACATCAACTACATGTGTTAATGGCATGATGATTGAGGTAGCTACTTCCTTGAGAAGCTTGGTCTTGATTTCATCATGGCCGGCTGCTGAATTATTAAATTTATTAATGATTTCAAGCACTTCACTAGATGTGGGTGGTTTAAAACTATACATAGGGTACGTAAATAGGCTGTACTATTATCAATAGAACAGTCATTAGTAGGTGGAATATCTTTAGCAAGAGTGTGACCCACATTGGCAAAGAAATTATTAAAACCATTTGCTATGTCTAATGAAGTGGAAAATAATTTATCACCACTTTTTTTAAATTTTTATAAATCTTTAAGGACATTTCATGTGGCTTTTATGTCATTAGATGTTTCTGTAAATGTGTGAGAATAATACTTTTTCTTTGCTATACGGAGTAGATGTGTATATTTATTTTTATATTTTTGTATAAATGTCAGCATTATTCTGTGTTGGGTAAGACAAGTATCTTTTATATAATTTATGTTTTTTATGGAAGATTTCAATAATCCCAAGGAGAACCAGGGTTTAGAACCAATGCCTCTCTTGGGTTTTGAATTTAAGAGGGGGAACTAATGATCAAATATTCATAAAAGTTTGAAAGAATGATTGGTATGCCAAGTTAGCGGCATCCTTGTAAATATAGTACACATCATCCCAATGTGTCATTTGCACCTAGATCGATTCTCCACCATTCTTCATTTTGTCCAAATCTTTTTCATTACTCTCCTACAAATGTTTTGCAATTGTCACCAAATTTGGCGCATAGCATCTAAGATTCTCGTTTTGCTAATAGCTGGCCCTCAAAACTTGCTCAAATGCTGTGGCTTATTACAAAATATTGCATATATTTGTACTTTGTTCTATTGCAACCACATTTGGTGAAAAAAGTTTGAAGACGTTAGGAGTCAGGACATGATATTTCTGACTTAAAATACATGGGTTTGGAGCCTTAAGACCGTCAAGAGGGGGCGATAGAGACAGGCTCTTGCTACAAAGGGACAGCTTCATTTTCTGTATTGTTTAGACTGAGCCTAGAGGCCTCAATGAGGAAAATGTTTTGACCTGTTTCATTTGATTTTTATTTATATAAAAAAAAAAGTATTAATTATTATTACATTATATTTTCATTTATCTATATAATTCTTCTTTTTTATCCACTTTTTATCCTCCTTTTTCAATTGTTCTCGCCTCCCAATTTAGCCGTGCCAATTCGCCCCTCCCCTGTCTTTGATCGTTGCTCGCATGTGCCCCCCACTGGCCGGTTGTAGGGAGGATAGAAGCCCCATCACATGTCCCCTCCGATACATGTGGAGGCAGCCAGTCGCATCTTTTCACCTGCCAGCGCGGACTCTCATTTGGCGAGGAGTAACATGTAGGAGGCTCACACTGCCCCCGCCATTTTCCTGTCTCTGCTGTGCAGGCGCCCCAACCGACATGTAGGAGTCGCTGTTCACAACAACCAGACTACCACCCATCGACCTCCCTCCCGCTAACTCTGCCAATTGAGTCAGTATGACGGCCGGCCCAGGCCGGAGGCAACGCTGACAGCCGGATTCGATACCGGTGTCTCTTGCGTTGGTGACAAGCGCAATGTCCGCTGCGCCACCCAGCCGCTATATAATTCTTCTTTATATTTATCATTTAAAGACTGCTGCTATGGGCCATGAGTGTTTATTTCAATAGTAAATAAATACATTTGAAAAATACATAAAAAAAATGCGTGCCTGGAAATTTTTTTCAACCACATTTGGTGGACATGCAATGCATACATTAGATGTCCATGCAAGTCACCATGACCAATTTGTTGCCATTTGGCAAATAGGTGGCGCTGTAGCAGCCTCATACGTTTAAATAGCCATAATACTCCTGTCTTTCCTTTACATATCTGATCCCATGTTCTTCATGGTGAGTCTTCAGATTTTGGTCAGTTTCTGGTCATTAATCTGGGTAGATTACTGACCTAAGCATTGATGCTGCACCTGATAATGCTGCTAAAACATTCACATACAGTATATGCGGCTCAACATCTCTATGACAGACAGAACATGTGGATGTCAGAGAGAGATCATCTCACATTTAAGGTCAAGTGTCAGGATGGATTATCATACAGTGACTAAGAATGTTAAAGTAGAGATGAATGGTGTGGGTTCATTGAGTGTAATAATGTCAGAAAGGCTTACGTGTTTTGTAGTTTTGTGTATGTGTAACTGTAAGTGTGTGTGTGTGTGTGTGTGTGTGTGTGTGTGTGTGTGTGTGTGTGTGTGTGTGTGTGTGTGTGTGTGTGTGTGTGTGTGTGTGTGTGTGTGTGTGTGTGTGTGTGTGTGTGTGTGTGTGTGTGTGTGTGTGTGTGTGTGTGTGTGTGTGTGTTACTTGTCTGTCAGTTAGAAAGACACTGCATTGAGAAATCACAGCTTGTATGAACAGGGAGGATAGGAGGTAGAGCGGTCATCTGGTAATCAGAAGGTTCCTGGTTCGATTCGGTCTCTTCCCGACAGCATGTCGAAGTGTCCTTGAGCAAGACACTTAACCCCTAACTGCTCCTGGTTGGCACCTTGCATGGTTTCCTTGGCCATCGACATTGTGTGAGTGAATGGGTGAATGTGAGGCAAAGGTTGTAAAGCTCTTTGAATAAAAGCGCTATATAAATGCAGTCCATTTGCCACCCTGTGCAAGCACGTCCATTAAAGAAACACTTCAACATTTTGGGAAATAAACTTATTTGCCATCCTTCCTCAGAATCATAAAAGAAGATTAAAATCAGTTTAATCTCTTTGCATCAGTTTTGGAGGTTTACTTTAGACGGAGGCTAGCAGCTCCCTACTGCTTCCAGTCGTTGTGCTAAGCTAGGCTAGCATGAACCTGAATCCATCTCTGGGCAACTGGACATACAGACACAAAACTTATATCAATCTTCTTGTATGACTCTGGGGAAGATTGCAACTCAGTGTATTTCCAAAAATGTTGGAATGTTCTAATTTGTTTGAATTTGTAGGTAGTGGTTACATTTAGGGTTATGGTTAGGGATAGTTTTATAAACTACTTTTAAGGTGGTGGTGGTGGTGGTGGTGGGTGATGGTGGAGTTTTGCAGCTTGGTCAAAATATGACAGCTCCCAATACAATGCAGATGACCTTGTGTGATCTGGCATCTACTGTTAGGCATTGGCTATGGAGGTGCAAGGTCAGGGGTCATAGGAGGTCCCAGTTGCAGTCCCATGCGTTGTACAATGAGAGCATACTGTGGATGAGTAATGCACACTCTATGTACTACCAACACTGACTGACACACTCGACACACTGGACTGTGTGAGAGCTGATGTCCAACTGGGGTTCCAAGTCCAAGTTCCAAGTTTTTTCCTGCCAATGTAATGCCAACTTTGAATTGTAAATGTTCTCAGTTGTGTAGAGAGAGAGAGAGAGAGAGAGAGAGAGAGAGAGAGAGAGAGAGAGAGAGAGAGAGAGAGAGAGAGAGAGCATACTTGTTGTGAGCAAATAGCTTACCTGTACATATACAAACACGCACACCACCTCCTACAGAAAGGTTTGACCTAGACTAAAGATGATCACAAAGGAGAACCCAGGTTTTTACGTTTTATCCAGCATGTTCTCTTCTCCCCTAATATTGGATTGTAGATTTTATGAATGTAGGCCTATGCTTAATCCTAGCCTCCATCTGGTATACTTGCTGCTTTTGAGGGCATCAGATCACTCACTCACACGTCTTCTTCTGTTGGCTGGAAAGCTTTTGGTTGCAGCAGATAGGGCTGTTGTTTGAGGAATGGTGTTAACACTTTTTCTATGAATAAAGCAAAGGAAACTATACTCACTGTGTGCACATGTGTGCGGAGCCATTATGAGGTTTTGAAAATGACCTAAAGTGTAAACAAATCATTCAGATTTTTTCAAAATGTCAAACAGTTGATATTTAGCTCACAATGCATTACCAACCTTTTCTACCCATTGCCTTAACTTAACCTCCTACCTTACTCACTTTGTCAGTCCCAAAACATCAAAAATAGGATCTATAAAAATGCCGTGTAACAACACATTGAACCACAGGACTGGTGTCTCTCTCTCTCATGACACATGGAATTCTGACATCTAGTGGTAATATACAAGTATTACTTATTAACATCAGTGGACCTCTGCATTATGCAACACGCTGAACCAATAGTAACCTCTTCTGGTGACCACCATGCAACTACAACTGGCAATGAATGTACTGTAAGTATTGTATGCTGTTTGTTCTTATGCATATTTTTCCTGCAACAAGATAGCATGAACTAGAAGTTACATTGAAGCTTGTTTTAAGATAATAAGTCATTCAAAGCTATTCACAGTCTGCCGTCATCCTGTAAGGTGTGAATATTTAACTAAGTAATTAATAATATTAAATAATTAAATAATTAAAATAAAGGGAAAAGTAATATCATAAGATATGGGTATAAAGACAAATATCGTAAGATATGGGTATAAACGTAATATCAGAAGATATGGGTATAACAGTAATATCATAAGATATGGGTATAAAGACTAATATTGAAAGATAATGGTATAAAAGTAATATCAGAAGATATGGGTATAAAGACTAATATTGAAAGATATGTGTATAAAAAGTAATATAAGACATGGGTATAAAAGTAATATCAGAAGATATGGGTATAAAAGTAATATCAGAAGATATGGGTATACAAATTAATCTCAGAAGATATGGGTATAAAAGTAATATCAGAAGATATGGGTATAAAAGTAACATCAAAAGCTATGGCTATAAAGGTACTATAAGATATGGGTATAAAGACTATTATTGAAAGATATGGGTATAAAAGTAATATCACAGGATATGGGTATAAATGTAATATCAGAAGATATTGGTATAAAGACTAATATTGAAAGATATGGGTATAACAAGTAATATCAGAAGATATGGGTATAAAAGTAATATCAGAAGATATGAGTATAAAGCCTAATATTGAAATATATGGGTATAAAAACCAGAAGATATGGGTATGGATACATTTTTGTGGACCGATCGACTGACAGAGCAACTTATACATTTTCTTAGTCACACCTAAAAAGTTATATAATTTTTAAGATATCGGTATAAATTTAATATTGTAAGATATGGGTATAAAAGTAATATAAGATATGGGTATACATGTAATATCAGAAGATATGGGTATAAATGTAATATCGTAAAATATGGGTATTGTCACGGTTCCTACCTGGGCTGGCTCTCTCTCTCTCTCTCTCTCTCTCTCTCTCTCTCTCTCTCTCTCTCTCTCTCTCTCTCTCTCTCTCTCTCTCTCTCTCTCTCTCTCTCTCTCTCTCTCTCTCTCTCTCTCTCTCTCTCTCGCTCGCTCTCTCTCTCGTTAAGTGCAGGTGTGCCGCTGCCAGTGGAGCAGCTGATTGACGTCTGTGGGCCAATTACGTCAGTAATATAACCCCGCCCCAGATGTCATGAGGCAGCTGCTAGATCGTAACTTCGTATTTCCCATCCTGCCTGGCTCTTCACCCTGTTCTCTGACTCCCGACAAAGACGTCCTCTGACTCCTGCCTGCCTGACAAACTCTCCTTGCCTTTCCCGGAATGTATGAGGACCTGCACCCGTTTTGACCCCTGCCTGGCTGACTACTCCGTTCCTGTGTATCGACCCCTGCCTATCTGACTCTCCTGTCCCGTGCACGCCCCTGGACTGTACGAGTGCTCCCTCCATGCATCGACCCCTGCCTGAATACCCGACCATTTCAAATTCATTAAATATACCCAAGACTGGGTTTTAACAAGACCTGTCTATCTGTGGTCTGTATCTGCATATTGGGTTCAATACCCCGATATGTAACAGGTGTTAATGTAATATCAGAAGAATTATGGGTATAAATGTAATATCGTAAGATATGGGTATAAATGTAATATCATACTATATGGATATAAAAGTAAGATATGTATAAAAAGTAGAGGTGGGCATAGATTAATTTCTTTAATCTAGATTAATCTATCTGCAATCCTGGATTTAATCTAGATTAATCTAGATTAAAATGGCTCAAAAAAAAAAAAAAAAAACCTGCCGAAGGCATTCAAAATATGTGTGTTCTACCCAAATAATGACCAGAAGTAAGTCCTTACTTTTTCTTTCCTCCTTATGTTTCTCAGGCCAGGTGGCCCACTACACCATGAGCCCATCTCCCGTTTCCAAAATGCATTACAGACTGTTTGAAAAAGCTGTTTTGCTATGATAATTGGTAATGAAATATCAAAATAATGTTCAATAAGATGTACTTGTGTTTAATAAGTTGTTTTATTCAGAAGTTAACACAAATAAATAATATTACCAGTACAGTACAGTATCTAGCACTCTCAGGAGCAAAACAGAAAGAATCATTTCAAACTTGAACTATGTGACATGGCTTGAATCAACTGCTCCAGTGGAGTTGCTCAGTGGCCAATGGTGTCAACTGTGGTTGTACTGGGCAGCTCCCAGGTGTGAATGGAACTGTGTGAATGTGAAGCAGGGCGTTCCTGAAAAAGAGCATCTGTGCTCAGCGAACCTACCCTGGGTAAATAAAGGTAAAAAAAAAGTGGGCAAGGCGCTCGCCACTAACGCAGGATATGCTGGTATCGAGCCCAGCTCTCGGCGTTGCTACCAGCTTGGCCAGTCATCATACTAACACAATTGGCAGTGTTAGAGGGTGGGAAAGTCGGTGGGTCGGGATTGGACGTTGTGGACAGCGACTCCTACAGGTCGGTTGGTGCGCCTGTACAGCAGAATCAGGAGGTATCGGGGGCAGTGTGAGCCTCCCACACGTTACTCCTCGCCACTGAGAGATCGCGCTGTTCAGGTGAAAAGATGCGACAGCTGCCTCCTCGTGTACCGGAGGGGACGCATGTATGCTTTCCGCAACGGAGTTCGGTTTCCGGGTTCCTCTGATTGGCCGCGACCCCCACGTGACCGCTGCCGCTCTGCTGTTGCAGCGCGCACCACAGCGGCAGAGGTCCCTGCCTTCCTCAATTTATACGCATGGAAGTATTGACTACGCCGCAACCAATCATTAAAAAAATATACCGTTAACTGGAATATGTTGTGCCTTTACACATATGGCACAATATGGTTTGTCATGACAAACCAATCAAATATCGCATCGCCGGCTGTCTCTGGCTTGCTCCAGCGGACACCAGAGTCCGCTGGAGCAAGCCAGAGACAGCCGGCGATGCGATATTTTATTGGTTTGTCATGACAAACCAATTACATAATCCAACATATGTGTAAAGGCACAACATATTCCAGTTAACGGTATCTTTTTTTAATGATTCGTTACGGTGCAATCAATACTTCCATGCATTCGGGACCTCCATGTTTTGGGGGCATAGGCGCCTGGCCTTAAGAGCACGCGGAGCAGCTGCTCTCCCACTATTGAACTTGGGGGAGCAAGGGTATAATCTTGCCCCACCACTTTTTGATCATATGAAAAATATGATATACCCCCCCCCCAATATATAAATCTAACCATAACTACGTAATTTCAATCAAATTAATAATACGCAATGACACTTAATAACAAGTTTTTAAGTTTCCAAAGATTGCGAACCCCCCCCCCCCTGCCCCATTATGGTTTGATCCAGTTCCTCCCATCTCCAGCGCGTAGACCTTGGAGCACAGCGCTGCAGTCTGGCTGCAGGTAGGCTGAGTGTAAATCAAAGCCCACAGAGTGTGTCATAATATTGGTGGCAGGCAGGCAGGCTTTTCCAGTAAGTTGTTCAAATAAAAGGATTATGTTAGACATAAGTTACTATTGAGTGGTAGTAGAACTTCTACGGTTCTACCACGCAATACAATAAAAGTGTTTCACGGTCCCGAATTGCGATCTGGTCATATGGTTTCCTCGAATAAATAATAATAACGTTTCCCTCTCTGGTTGGCGTTAGCTTTAGTGCTAGCCGCTAGCTAACGTTATCTAGATATGTGGTGTGAGCTGGATGATGTTGACTTCATTTCCAAACGTTAACGCTATCTATATGGCAGACGAGCAGGGCCGGATTAACGACGGCCGCGGCCCGTGGGCCTATAGTGACGAGGGGCCTCCATTTTTTTTTTTTTTTTTTTTTTTTTTTGAGATCGATGTCATGATTGTGCACTGCAGACTCAGGGAGGAGGCAGAGAAGGAGAGACAGAGACACAAGATTTACAGGTAATGGAAATATATCTTTTTTCTCTTTCTTATTAAAAACTTGGCCTATTTGAAAGGAGATTGATTTAATAAAAATGAATGAGCGAAAAATCAATATACAGTGTATATACAGTATAATATATTATTATTATAGTAATTGGCTATCATACTGCAATATAAACTGAGTTTTATAGTGAAAAGAGCAGCTTTATTGGTCAAGATTGAAGGCTCTATATTGCAGGAAATTGCACGTACAGGTTCATTAAATTAAAAAAAAAAAAGTCTGCCATGGAGGGGTTCGTGCCGGACCCCCTCCAAACCACCCCTTGCCTGACAAAAAAAAAAAAAAAAAAAAAAAAATCTTGCACCCCCACTTTCAACTATAACTAGGTGGCCATGTTTGGGGGTATTCATCAGACAAATCGGATCCGGGGATTCGGCTCCCATCAGTCGGGCAAGAACTGCAGGTTTTCAGCCTCTCTCCTCTCTCGCGGAGCTTAAGGGGGAGCTTAGTATTCCTGCCTCTGAGGAGGGCGACTACATGCAGTCACTGTGTGTTGTTGTAGCCAGCGGGTAAATCGCGATTTTTTTATTTGTTTGTCATGACATAATCCAACATATGTGTAAAGGCACAACATATTCCCGTTAACGGTATATTTTTTTAATGATTGGTTACGGCGTAGTCAATACTTCCATGCGTATAAATTGAGGAAGGCAGGGACCTCTGCCGCTGTGGTGCGCGCTGCAACACAACACAACACATAGCAGAGCGGCAGCGGCAGCAGTCACGTGGGGGTCGCGGCCAATCAGAGGAACCCGGAAACCGAACTCCGTTGCGGAAAGCATACACGCGGAGGGGACACGAGATGCAAGGCTTGGTCCTCACTGCAGCCGACCAGTGGGAGGCATAGTCTAGCAACGTTCGAGACAGGGGAGGGGAGAATTGAAGGGAGAATTGGCAAGGCGAAATTGGGATGGGAGAAAAATAGAAAATAAGGAGAAAAAGTGGATACAAAAATTAAATAAAAAAGAGATTAGGAGGAAACAGCATTGTGTTTGGAAGTGTGTGTGTGTGTGTGTGTGTGTGTGTGTGTGTGTGTGTGTGTGTGTGTGTGTGTGTGTGTGTGTGTGTGTGTGTGTGTGTGTGTGTGTGTGTGTGTGTGTGTGTGTGTGTGTGTGTGTGTGTGTAAAATACTAATTGGTCCCAGCTGCAATTTCTTTCTTATTTGATGGTAAATATATGAATACATGTGATTTATCATAACAGTAATTGCATCACATTGTAACAACCTCTTCATCCACTCACTCTTCAGAATCATCTGTCTCATATATGCACAGATTAAATAAGGAATGAGCAAAGTGGCCTTGATCCTAAATCCAATATGGGCCAGATATTGCTGTATAAAGCATTATTCTACATGTGTGTATCCCACTCTCTATAAATAGGAGCAGTATTTTAGTGGCCTTTCTACTGTATGTGTCATAAGTAAGAATGCTGTGCTCTAATTGTTCATGAAAGTCAACTCCTTCTGGTTTGAATCAACATGGGGCAGTTTAGCAAAATACCTTGCCTCCAAATGTGTGGCAGTAGGAACCAGAAAGACCCAGTAGAACAGACCAAATATAGACCAACTAATAAGCTATTGTGGTTTGGTCTGAATTCATCAAATAAAATGAATATGCCACAGACATAAAAAAAAAAGTCCTGTTCTATCCCCCACTAACACGCCCCCCCCCCCCCCCCCCCCCCCAACCCAGGATCCCAGGACCCCTCAGGACCAACACCCCAACCCCCCACTTCGTCGGATAATCATAGCCTTTACGTTCTCGGCTGCTGAGGCCCATAGTTCAATGTTGGATTGCCCAACTCCAATCACCCGATCAGTGGAGATATCCATGTAAATTACATCCAAAAGTGTCAAAGACCAATTGATCGTTGTAAGTATTTCGGGTTGTTTCCACCTCATGGCTATAAATGTTTTGGCTGCTGTAACTCCCGCTAAAATTAGTATTTTTTGTTGTATGGAGGTGTGATATCATTTACGATTAGTGTTGCTGCGGAAAGTGGAATTGTTAGGTTACATATGTCCGAAAGTTTAGTTGTTATGGATTTCCAAATACGAGCCACCGGTGGGCATTCCCAGAACATGCCAGTGGTCCTCAGAGCACACAGCGTGCACCGAGAGTCAGCCACCAAACCCATAGCGCACATAGCATTTATTTTGTAAATTTGTGGCATGCACTTATTATCTTGAGACGTTTTCGTTTTTACGGAAACCTTAAAACGAAACGATAACTAAACAGATCAAAATAATTTTCGTCTGGACAAGGCCTTAGTGTTCTAGAAAACAGACTGCTTTACAGTATTTAAATGGATATATGATATTCAAAAAATTATCAGATGCGTGTGTGTATGTGTGCTCTGTCGCGAAGGTCTATCTGATTCTCCCTCTCTCTCTCGCTCGCTCTCTGTCAAACCCCGTTTGGTGCGCTACAAGCACAGAGCCAATCGGATCACTATCCGCTCCATCCTCGCCACGTGACGTCACCATGCGAGTCAAATCAGAATTACCTGATTTTTTCGACCAGGAAATGAATGACCTGGATGACGGCAATCCGCCAATATGGTATTTAGAGACACAAACACATTGGTACTAACTCCTATTACTATAATACAATGCTAGACACTGAACAAATACATTTAGAATGCATGTCACCTTTAATACCCCCTGTTGGGTTCTAATTGAGGGAATATCTGAAAATTGATTGCTAGCACGGATTCTCATTGTGAGTAAATGGCTGGGTCTAGCCCCATGGAAGTAGTAATTTTGTCTCGTTTTGTGTATTAAAAACTCGGAGCGCTGTCTAAGAATATAATTGATTTATTTGTTAATGACTTTCCGTTGTGTATTCGTTGTGCTTTACGTAAGTGAAAAGTGTGGTGTGACTTCTGATAAAACCCTTTACTGAGTTCCATAGAATTCTAGGGTCTTTTACTGTGTCAATATTAAATCTCACAAATGCATTGCGTTTTTCTCTGAATTCTGTACACAAGTATTTTAGTAAAGATTAATTAAATCGCCATCTGGGGGCCCTTGTGGCCAGTTTACCAAACGATGCTGTGAAAGAAATACCTTTATGATCAGAGAGGGCCATGGGTAATAGCGAGACATCAAAGCTGTCTAATAGATTGGGAGAAGAGAATAAGTAGTCAATACTGGAGAAAGTCTTGTGTCTGGCAGAGAGGCAGGAATAGTCCTTTAATGTAGGGTTAACTGAATGAATGAATGAATGAATGAATGAATGAATGAATGAATGAATGAATGAATGAATGAAAACTTTATTTAACAGATTGCAGAATGGATACAATACAGTACGGCTCAATACACACAATTGTTAAGGGGATGCAGACCAGAGAAAGACGTTTGTCTTGTTTACATCAGGGTCCCCTATTTTCAATTCATAGTGACATTTATGACATACACAACATACATGACATCATGACATTTATGGCATAGGGACATACATGACATACAGGTATATAGTACTGTTACATTTGTGACATATACGATATGCAAATATACAGTACTGTTACCCATAGATCCTAACAGAGAATATATACATATGATGGGGAGGAGACTTTAAATTACTGTACATTAATGTACATTACTGTACATTAGGAGGTGGTGGATGGGTGGGAGAAAAGATATACATACGGTGGGGAGAAAATATATACATACGGAGGGGAGGAGACTGTCTATTAGGATGGGGTGGGGGGGGGGGTTGGACATTTACGGTGGCCAGTTTAGAATTGCAGCCTCCCGTAGGTGCTCTTTAAGAGCGGTTTTGAATGTGGGTAGGGATTCACATCTTTTTAGCTTCAAGTTCAAGTTTCAAGTTTCTTTATTAGTTGTCATACAGAAGTACAGAATACTTTTATACAAAAAGCTTCTTTCTGTTACGCTCCAGAGACTGTGCTAGACAAAAATAGATAAGTATAAAATAAGTATAGCAAGTATAAAATAGAAGTCAAGTACATAGACAAAAGTGTTCAGTATATACATATATACAATGTACAATGCAGAGTAGAAGTAACTGAGTTACAATACAATATACTATACTGTGCAAAGCAGAAATGGGATGAGGTACAATTTAGGTACAATTTACAGTAAGGTGTAATGAGGTATGGGTTGTAGTGCAAATTCTTTACCAATAAATATAAAGTGTGTTTAGGTGTTCTAAAGTGGGTAAAGTGGGTGCTTGATTGATTGATTGAAAACTTTATTAACAGATTGCAGAATGGGTACAGTACAGTACAGCTCAATACATACAATTGTTAAGGGGATGCAGACCAGAGAAAGACTTTCGTCTTGTTTACATCAGGGTCCCCCATTTTCAATTCATCGTAACATATGTGACATACATGACATACCGATAGACAGTACTGCTACATCTATACATTTGTGACATACCAGATTTGCAATTACAGTACAGTTTGTGATACAAAAAGAGTCCAGAAAGAAAAGAGTATATACATTAGACGTAGAAACTGTACATTGGATTGGGTAGGTGGGGGTGGGGGGGGACTATACATTGGAGGTGGATGGGTGGGTGTGGGGGGGGGGGGGGGGTTGGGTAGGAGTGGGGGGGGGGGGGGGGGCGGTTGTGTAGGAGGGGTGGGTGGGGGGGACTGTACAACTGTACAAACAACACTGTACATTGGATTATTGACAAGACCATACTTGGTAATTTCCTGTACATTGGAGGGGGTTGTGTTCGGACATTTACAGGGGCCAGTTTCGAGTTGCAGTCTCCCTTAGGTGTTTTTTGAGAGTGTTTTTGAAAGTGGGTAGTGATTCACATTCCTTGAATTGCTGCAGTGAGTTGTTTGTTTAAAGTGAGTGTGTGCGTGTGGATGTGTGTGCTGTGAGTGCATTTGATGGTTGTTACATAGTGTTATTGTTCATTGAGCATCCTGATGGCCTGGGGATAGAAGCTTCTTCTGAGTCTCTCTGTGCTTGCCATGAGACTCCGGTATCGCTTGCCTGACCGCAGCAGTTCAAAGAGGCAGTTGTTTGGGTGGCTGGAGTCTTTGATAATTTTCTTAGCCTTACCCATGCACTGCTTGTTGTAAATGTCCTGGAAAGTGGGAAGCCCCCCTCCAATTGTGCGTTCGGCTAAACGGGCCACTCTCTGTAGTCTGCTACGGTATTGTGCGGTGCTATTCCCAAACCAGGAGGTGATATTGCCAGTCAGAATGCTCTCTATTGTGCATGAGTAGAAGTTCTTAACACTTTCACTGCCACACACGAGATATCTCGGGTTTCCGATAGTTATGTTGAAAGCCACTCACGAGATTTCTCTGAATTTTTTATTTTACATTTTTTTAGCGATGAAATCATATTGCATCACGCGAGCCTACCCGAGTATACCCGAGCACCGCCGGCGATCATATGTGGAAAAAAGCGCCCCCTATCGTCTCCCAGATGACATAAGGGATTTTGGAATGGACTCAATGAAAATGGATGGGGAAAAAAATCCGGTACTCCACATTTTCCAGTCCACTGATCCAGCCGGGGTTACCACAGTTCATTCTGGAGCCTCTCAGCCCCGCGGAATCATGTGTACTACTGTATCACGTTGGATCCATACACTTATCGATTTTTTCGAATGGTGATCAGGAATTGGAATATACCAGTTGGATACCATCTAATGTCAGGTAAGGAATCTATGTTATCAGTGTTAGGATAATCAGACAAATTTTGATGAAGATATAGGCTGTTTTGTGAAATGGGCTCTTTCGGTTTCGCTGGAAAAGTCCAAGAGGAAATGAACACAGCGATTATCCGTGCGCGGCGCGAATGTGCTTGCGTGCACGTATAATATTGATCATCTAGCGTTTATTTGAAAACGATTCATAAATAGGCCGACGAATATCAACGTTCTGGAATATTCCAGTAAAAGACGATTATCACAGAATGGTCTAGAATGAACTGTTTTTTATTTCAAAACGGGTGCTTTTCAAAATGCTCTGAAACGGAAATGAAGCGATAAAAAACCAATCTGCCTTGACAGCACTGACTGGAAAAGTGTTCTTTGATAAGCGACGGGCAGATTAGACACATAGCCATAATTTAAAACATAGATTAGGCGATATTAACGTTAACATTGAAGTGGACCGTGGCATCAAGGGGGTAAAAAGGAAAACCCGGCGTGGCACTCAAAGTGTTAAGGATCTTCTGACTGACTTGGAACTTCCTTAGGCGCCCGAGGAAGTAGAGGCGTTGCCGTGCCTTCTTCACAACACTGTCAATGTGTGTGGTCCATGTCAAGTCCTCGGATATGTGGACTCCGAGGTACTTAAAACTGTTCACTCTCTCAACCGGTGCCCCGTCGATGCTGAGGGGGCTGTAGTCACTGACCCCCGACCTCCTAAAGTCCACAATCATCTCCTTTGTTTTGCTGACGTTCAGGGAGAGGCTGTTCCCTTGACACCATCCCGCTAAAACCTTGACTTCCTCAATTTGATGATTGTGTTGTTGTTCCGCTGTGCCACACAGTCATGTGTGTACAGGGAGTAGAGGAGAGGACTCAGAACACAGCCCTGGGGGGCCCCTATGTTGAGAGTGATGGATGAGGAGGTGCAGTTGCCTGCTCTCACCACCTGGGGTCTGCCCGTCAGGAAGTCAAAGACCCACTGGCAGAGGTCATAGTTCAAGCCCAGGTCCCTGAACTTGGCTATGAGTTTGGAGGGGACTATGGTATTGAATGCTGAGCTGTAGTCGATGAACAGCATTCTCACATAGTTCCCCTGCCTCTTGTCCAGGTGTGATGCTGCTTTTTACGGCTGTGGGTAGGGCGTTCCACATTGTTGTGGCATAATTGCGAAATGTGTTTAGTCCCTGGTTTGCGCCGAATCTGGGTTGCACATGATTTGTGGAGCCATAGGTCAGTTAGACCAGTAACATAGGCCCAGGCCCGAAGGGCAGCGGAGCATTGTGCTTGATCCTATGTCTGAGGTTCCAGATCTGTCAATAGTTGAGTCCCAGCACGTATTAAAGTCGCCCCCCATAATAAATGCGTATAGTCATGGAGTTCCAACATTATCCTAGTGATTGTTTTATAAAAATCTGCATCAAGGAGCAGCTGGGTAGTGCAGTGGTGAATGCACTCGCCTACCACCGCAGAGACTCTGGGATCGAATCCAGCTGTCAGTGGTACCTCCGGCTTGGTCAGTCATCCCTACTAACACAATTGGCAGTGTTAGCGGGTGGGAAGCCGGCGGGTATATGTCCTGCTCGTTGTAAACTGCGGTTCCTACTGGTCGGTTGGGGCGCCTGTTCAGCAGGGAGGGGATCGGGGGGAAATAGTGTGAACCTCCGCACGCGTTACATTCCCCCAGTGAGAGTCCTCGCTGTCAGGTGAAAAGACTGTCTGGCTGACTCCGCATGTATCGGAGGAGGCATGTGGTAGTTCTACACCCTCCTTAGGCCGACAGTGGGGCAATGCGCGCAACGACCAGGAAGGGAATTGGCATAACGACTAAATTGGTATGGGAGCAAAAAATACAGAAAAAGTGAGAACAAAAAAATTATAATTTTTTTTTAAATTTAAATAAATAAATAAATCTGCATCAAATGTGTTAGGAGCATACAACGACATTAGTGTGATTTTCCTGTTTTTCAACTTTTGCCATCGTTATCCTCCCCTCTGTATCAGCCCATACATACAACATCCTGATATCCAAATTACGTCTTGTCACAATAGCGACACCTCTCGTTTTGTTGCTCGCAGAGGAGGAGGATATTATATGATAGAACCGGTTTGCCAGTCTTGCTACATCAGTCCCCATAAGGTGGGTCTCGTTATGAAGAGCTAAGTCTATTCCTTTCCCCCTCAGCAGACCCAGGACACTGGTGCGTTTATGAGGAGTATTTAACCCCCCGTGTTCCAGATTAGTGTGTTCAAATTAGCCATGGTCGTATCTGTCTGTGTATATGCCAATATACCAAAGCAGCCAAGCAAGGATCGAGGAGTGCAGGTCCAGAGAGGTCCGGCCCATCTGTATACCCATAATACTGGAGGAAGAACAATTAACCAGGTACCAATTCAGGTACTGACACAAAACAGTAACATGGAACACAAAAACCTACAATAACAATTGTTATATTATCATACTGGCCAATCGCATCTCGCTCTAGCCATAATGAGATATCTCTTATATCCAGCACCTACTATGCTCATGAACAAACAATTGCACTCTCATGCATGTGACCAGGCCACGCCCCCGCGTCCTACTATATGACGCCGGACATGGTCACACTCCCTCTTTTTTTGTTTACAACATGGACGCTGCAGTGCACTCCATGAACTAGTTGTTATGAAATGCAGAGAGAAATTACACAATGTTGGGTTTTTCGCCGGAGATTCACCAGCCCCTGGAATCTTCTCTGCACATCCTAACAGCGCATCCGGCCTGTCCTGGGTTTCCTCGTCTCGTGACAGCGGACAGAGGGACATCGCGCGGCGGCTAGCTGTCAGGCTAGGTCGTGCACAGGTAGCATGCTAGCATTTGTGATACTGCTCGTTGTCCCGTGAGACAGCCGAGTTGTGTATTGGCGCGAGGGGCAGGATATTTGGGAAAATATGGTCGTCATGACTCTGTTTTGGGTGTTTTCCCAGCTATCCTAGTGCGCGCGGCTAATGCTAATGCTACAATGCTGGGTCTCCGTTCTTGTTTCCTGCCGAGGGCTGTCTTTTCTAAAAGGTCTTCCCTCCTCTTAACCATTCATGCTGATGGTCAATCTGTGTCTACTGTTGGGAGTTTTGACGGGGGCTTGTTTACCATTTCATGGGTGGATGGGCTGAGGCCTAGGGCTGGTGTGCTTTTTGTGAATCTATCAATTGTGTGCGGGACTGGTGTTTCTCTGGTCTGCATCCCCTTAACATTTGTGTGTATGTTGCTGGAGTTTTCGTTCATTTATTCATTTACCCCTTCATGGGTGCACACCACAGTGGAGGTTGCTGCATTCCTACGACGCCATGAGGCGAGTCGGCCCGGCAGGTGGCTGGTGGGCTGTTAAGCCTATACCGCCATGGTATAGAATTAGCAGCGACTGGTAACATTGTTCGAATTGCTGTTTTTTCTGTCAAAATGGTGTCGGGTGGCGGGGCCTTAGGGCCAGCCGACGTTGAAACATCGCGCAAGGTTCTGAGGTTATTAGCTTTGACCTAGCCGCAAGCTATAACCGCAGGGAGGGCTAGGATGCTGTCAACGCTTGTTTACAGACATCTTGGTTGGATCAGTCTCCCCTTGAGGAGGAGAGAAATTTGTTCCTACAGCAGTGCCATATGTCGAGGTGGATGGAGAGAATGCTGAGGCGGGGACTTGTGTTTACATGCTGAAGGTTCCCATGTCAGTACTGGGGGACCTCGTCTTCTGGGGAGGGTCTGGTGCCCTCACCTGCGGGGTCCCCTTGGGCAGCAGGCTGTCACACTTCACGGTCTTCACCGACGCCTCCCTCATGGGATGTGGGGGGGATGTGTCGGACCAACGCAGTAGGGGGCAGCTGCCATGCTGCCCAGTCTGCGCTACATTCAATGTGTTGGGATTGAAGGCAGTCCTTCTGGTCCTCAAACGGCTCGACCACCTTGTGGTGGGCAAGCATGTTTTGGTCAGGATGGACAACACGATGTCAGCGTCGTATATTGTCAGACAGGGTGGAGTGCGCTCCCCCCGTCTGCACCGGGCAGCGGGCGGGCTCTGGGCGTTCTCCATCTGCTCTGCCTGAGGGCTCTCCACATCCCCAGCAGGGTGAATGTGGGTGCAGGTGTGATGTCGCAGGGCGGTCCTCACCCTGACGAGTGGGGATTACGTCCAGACATAGTCGGGCAGGTCTGGGACCGATTCCGTGGCCATCCGGGATTCTGTACGCTTTCCCCCCCCTTACACCTGATAGCTCAGCTGTTGGGGCAGGTATGTCGGGAGCGCGGGACTTGGTCCTGGTCGTGCCGGGCCGGGGCTCAGCTGTGTGGCCCCCGGCCCTGATTCAGCTCTGTGTGGCCCCGCCGTGGCCTGTTCCGTGGTCACCGCGGGCCCTCTCTCAGGCACGCGGAACTCTGTTCTGCCTTCCTGTTCTGGGGCAGCCTCTAGGCTTGGCTGCTGACAGTGTGAATCTGGTGGGGATGCGTCTTGACTATGGTTAACGCTATCCGGTACGCGCGCGCTCCGTCTTCTACCACGGCTTACGCTGGGGAGTGGCGTATGGTTGAGTGTGGGGGCGGAACGTTGTTCAGCCACCCTCTCGTGGGACGTTCCTGCTTGGCGCTCTGCGTCTCAAGCCGGTGGAACGTTCTCTGTCTCCGAGTTGGGACCTCAAACTGGTCCTCGGCCGGTTGTCTGAGGCCCCGTTGAGCCTCTTGAGCAGGCGCCGTTGGAGCAGCTGTCTTCAAGACTGCGTTCCTGCTGGCCGTCACCTCCGCTAAGCGCGTGGGCGAGCTGTGTGCTCTCTCGGTGCGGCCTGAGTGCCTGTCTATTCGTGCCAATAGTGGTGCGACTCTGAGGCCTAATCCAGTCTTCGTACCAAAGAATATCCGGAGCTCTTTTCGCTCCGGGGATATTGTGATTCAGGCGTTTCATCCGCCTCCTCACGCTAGTGGGTTAGAGGCGAGCCTTCATCTGTCATGTCCTGTCCGTGCTTTGGGGGTTTACCTCAGTCGGACTCGGGATCTCAGGGCTGCCGATCAACTTTTTGTTTGTTACGGTGGCCCTCGCGCTGGTAAGGCACTGTCCAAGCAGCGCCTGTCACATTGGTTGTGCGAGGGCATTGCCCTTTGCTACACGTTGGCTGGACAGGCCCCCCCTGGGGGTGTCAGGGCGCACTCCACTCGTGGAGTGGCGGCCTCTGCCGCCTTGTTAGGGGGGGCCTCCGTGGAGGACATCTGTGCTGCGGCCTCCTGGTCCTCCCCGGGTCCCTTCATTAAGTTTTACCTCATGGACATGACTGGGGGTTCTTTCTCCCAGGCGGTTCTGAGGTCTGGGACCTCCCCTGCGTCCCGCCTGTTGGTGGGTTAGCAGGGGTGTGTGGGTGTGTGCCACGGGGTGATGGGTCACACGTGGTCCCGCCTGTACTGTGCGTTTTTAGGGGTCTCTGGTTCCCTCTTTTTCGCACTTTGGTGGAGTTGACTGCCTCCCCCCCTTCGTTAGGATGGGCGGGTGGACGGGACTCCCCTCCCCCTGGTAGTAGGGCTTGCGGGCCCTCAGGGGGTACACTTGTCGGGCCACACGTCTGCTCTGCCCCATAGCTCATTATGGCTAGAGCGAGACGCGATTGGCCAGTATGATAATATAACGAAAGGTTATCCTATAACCTAGTTATATGAATACTGGCTGAGCGTCTTGCTCTTAGCGCCCTGAGGTCCCTTGGTTGGGTTTTCAGTGTTGGAAACTTTTTCTGAGGAAGGGGGAGTGTGACCATGTCCGGCGTCATATAGTAGGACGCGGGGGCGTGGTCTGGTCACGTGCATGAGAGTGCAATTGTTTGTTCATGAGCACAGTAGGTGCTGGAGATAAGAGATATCTCATTATGGCTAGAGCGAGACGCTCAGCCAGTATTCATATAACTAGGTTATATGATAACCTTTCATTCTATACTTACCCATCCCCTTAACCCCACTGACTAATCCACTACGGATAGTCAAATACCCATTAATTCCCATTGGGATCATAGATTCATGCAGACGCTCCTCCCCCACTCCCCCCTGACTTAATGAGTCAAAACTCCCACTAGTCTTAAAATAACAAAAATAGTGAAGACAAAAGGTGGTTATTTTGTGGGGAAACTATATATTTGACCTGTATTGGTCCCCTTGATACCACATTGTTGGTATGGCCTATGACACGTGGCCATAGTGCAGGGTCTTGTGAGGTCAAACCTTTAGTGGTGGTGGTGGTGATACTGCTGCTTGTAGAGGTGGGTGACACGTCATCTTCATGATGGGCAGGTGTTATGGTCTCACTGAAGGTGGATGTTGACCGACAGGGTTCCTGCAAGTTTCAACAGGTTACATTTAAGACTTTTTAAGACCTTTTTAAGACCACTTTCAATATAATCTAATACGTATTTCAGCAAAGAACTATTAAGGAAAATGACTAAGAAGTAATTCCATATGTATTGGCCTGATAGGCTATTACCATTGTTACGAACTGGCTCAAGCTCGCAACAAGAATAGGGAGACACAGGCACAATTTAAGAAATAACAAAGAATTTATTATCAGTAATTTAAAGGAGCAACCAATATATATGAGTATCAGTGTGTCAGCAGTGTGTGGGTGAGTGTATGTGCAGCATGAGTGTGTAGGTGTAAAAGCAAAGAAAGCAACCAAAACAAATGAACCAAAAGTAACAGCCAAATGACCAAAGAACCAAATAATCAACCAACAGCAACCAGACACACAAAGAACCAAAAACAAGTGGGGAGTTCGCCAGAGATCAGAGGCAGCCTCTCTCTGATATCCTGCTGGGACACACCGGCCCAGGTGTGCACCAATTCGCTGACGAGCCTTCCCCAGCTCTGCTCTGCCAGCCAGAGCAGAGGAAGACAACACAGTGTGGGGGAGGGTCGTCACACCATACTGCTTACTTTGCAGCCCGGACATTTCCTCCCCAAACACATTTAAAAATGAGCTTTTTAAAAGCAAATATATTACAAAGTGCATATTTTCCACAAAATGAAACAATGAGACACTAGACGATTGCATGTTAGTGTGAAAAACATGATAATTGAGTGTTCCTGTCCATTACAGCTAGCTAGCTACCTACCGTTAACAAAATAATGTGAGACCGAGCTAGATTACTAACGTTAGCTGGAGAGTTTTAAAGTTTCTCCAGTGTTCTAAAAAACATCAATGAAAAAAAATAAAAGTATCTCCAGTGTTGGGAAAGTTAACTTTCTACATGAACTAGTTCAGTTCACAGTTCACAATTTTTTTTATTAACTAGTTCAGTTCATAGTTCATAATTTAAATAGTTTAATTAATTAATTTAAAAAATATTGCCACAACCCATATAGAACCACAGACAGCAATCAGAATACTGACAGTTCCATCACACAGTGATTATTTATCAGTGTTTCCCCTACTATTGCCTTGAAGGGGCGGCCCGTGTCGCGCATAACAAGTCTCTCTCTCCGCACGCAACATGCACACACCGAAATCTTTCGGTGTGTGTGTGTGTGCACCCGTCCCAAATCTGGCACACTTTTGAACGAAGTTATACTGTGATAGAGCGCCAAGAATGAACACGTTCACAATTACGTTCATCTAGGGGAAATACAGTATGTTCAGTTCACGTTCTCCCAAAATAGGAACGAGTTCATTGAACGCATTCAGGTATCACTGAGTATCTCACCCATTAATTAAGGCTATACCATTACTAAACAACAGCATTCGGTTATTTGCTTAGTAGCTTTTCTGCTCTACTTACCAGTGTCTTTCTTTCTTTTTTCCTCCTTGTCTTTTTTTCTGATCCAGATGCATAAGTCCTCTTCATTTTGCTGGTTTATACTTTGGTCCTAATCTTGGCTCAAAGTTTCATTTTCACGTGAAGGTGAAGCTAGCTACAACAACTAGTGTTAGCCTACAGTAACGTTACACTGAGTAGTGAACAGGGCTGTCGGCCAGGAAGCATGGGATAGAAACTGGTGTTCTCTGAATGGCTGGAAGGGGTGTCAATAATTTTCAGGTCGGGAACGTGCATCATTCGAAAGAACGCGCCTGATTCAAACGAATAGGTGAAACAGTGCTTCACTAGGCGTGCATTAAACCGCGTCATAAACCATAACTGTCCAATCAATGGACACCTGCAAGGGGCGCTGTTTTACACGATACCCACGACGCATCTCTTCTAACAGTGACACTTTTTTGGTTTGATTCACAGAGGAAATAGTTATTCTAATGAAATGTTGGCATCTAAAAAATATGTTTTATGTAATATGTGTGTTATGTTTTTTGTTTGTCTGTTTTTTGGTGAAGCACTGCTTCACCTGTTGTCTTATAGAAGCCTCCTCTGGCTTAGTGCAATGCCCTGGAGCTAACCTAGCCAGGTTAGCTCAATGCAGCACAGTTTGCTAGCCAACACACATGCTCCGTTAGCTTGATTGAACATATGATGGTCCTAGCATGCGGGCTAGCTTAATGCAATACAGTTGTCATTAACATGAACTTATTACTTAGCTTAGCTTGCCACAATGAACGTCCCAAAGTTTGGTCAACTAAGCCCAGTCCGATTGTAGCTATGCTCGATACCCACGTTGTTAGCAAGCATTCTCATACGCTTCTAGGTCGGCCCGTGTCTCCTTCAAGTATTTTTCTGCCTCAATAACCGACCAAATTCTTCTCCTCGCTCCATCTTTTAGCTTGATAGAAAGTTTGGATGGGAAAAGTAATATTGGTCCGCATCCCATCTTCCAAAGTTCAGGCATGTTTTCTCTGTATTCTCCTCATTGAGCTAAGACCTCCGATGTGTAGTCCTCATATATGGCGATGGGATGGTTCTTGTAAAGTAATTTTCCCCTTCTGGTCCGGGCCTCACGGATGATCAGCTCCTTTACTTGCAGTCTGTGGATCCGAACAATGATGGCCCTTGGTTTCTGCCCCTCCCGGACTAGGCTACATTAGCTCTATGTGCCATGCAGGGGCGGGGCTATGGGGTGGCTACTTGGGCTCAAGCCCCGAATGTTTTCTGAAAAGCCCCGAATCTACTTTAAAAAATATATATAATATATATATATATTTTTTTTTGACAATTAATCATTGTTACATGAAAATATGTTTGCACCAGATTTAGCAGAAGCTAATTTCCAGCTAATTTCCAGCTGCTAACTGTATTTGAGTGAGTTAAGTCTTGGTGTTATGGTAGACTCAGACCTAAGCTTTAAATCACAATCAACAAGTTGACAAAAACATAATTCTTCCACCTTAGAAACATAGCTAAAGTACGGCCATTTATAAATCAAAAGGACGCTGAAAACCAGATCTGGCCTCCCGAAAAAATACGATGATAACTATTTTATTGCAATGCACTATTGCATTATTTTATTCTATTTTACTAACTATTTTATTGCACTGCACTATTTTACTTTGTATCAGTGATACAAACCATAAACAAAGACGCCTATTAACACTTTCAGTGCCAGATGGCGCTGTTTACTGTTACTGTTGAAAGGCCAGCGCCTTTTAACATGGGGATACGTGGCTGTGTTTGCAGGCCTAAAGCTATATTATATATTATAGCTATGGATCTAATAATATAGTCGATTGTCATTGAGTTTCTTCCGGTCAAGATGCAAAAAACAGATCATTTTTCCATCCATACATTTCCGTTTTATACCGTCGTGAATATGAGTGTAGTTTCAGGGTGGTCTGGTGTCATTTCCAAAATGCTTCGCAATGGCCCGCAACGTGTATTCTAGTAAACGCATTATCGTTTCTTCCCTGGACTAGCTACTGTTCTCAAATCAAATTTTGATTATCGGTATTATGTTTCATCATGGATGCATGAATGGGGGGGTGGGGGTGCCCCTCCGTGCTTTGATCGCAACCAACGGAACACGCCACACACACACACACACGCCCCGGTCAGCATGAAGGAATTTTGGATCAACGCAATATTGATACCATATAGTCTTTACCTTGACCAGGATCTGTCCCGAAAAGAATATTCCAATTATCTGATCGCCATTTCAAGTACTGATGTCAATCAAGGTGCCAACGTAATCCAGCATTGAACATGAACCAGACCCTCGTCGATGCATGCGTTATAAGCGTTTGGCTTGACCGAGTAGTTAGACCCCGCCCGCAGGCCGCAGCTCGGCCCAGACACCAGTTTCAAATTTAGTGCAATAGCGGCCACAAGGGGTTAGGCGGTGGTATTGGACTTTTGAGATCTCAGACCCATCCCCAGTGATAACACAGGCTGCCGGCATGTCTTTATGAATGGAAATATCGAATAAAAGAAACAACGATGAAAACCCGACTATACTCTGGTTTTCGGGGTCCTTCGGCGAGTTAACCCTAGATCTTAGATCCTAATATGAAAAACGATGTGATTTAATGTTCTATGTCTTACCTTGACTTTGTCTATTTTGCTGCTATCTATTTTATGCTTTATGTCTGCACTTTATGCATTGCTCTTGATCTGCCAATGTTGTGCTCATTTTATGCCTGTATTTTTTTACTGCTGTGAAGCACTTTGAGCTGCAATTCTTGTATGAAAGGTGCTATACAAATACAGTGTATTATTATTATTATTATTATTATTATTATTATTATTATTATTATTATTATTATTATTATTATTATTATTATTATTATTATTATTATTATTATTATTATTATTATTATTATTATTATTATTATTATTATTATTATTATTATTGTTTGCTTCATTAATTAAAGGGTGTGAATTTAAGTGGTCTCTAGTGCCTTATGTCCGCTTTAAGGTGGTGGTATAAGTTAAAGGTTGTGGCTAAGCCCCGGATCTCCTACAATCCTAAATCCGCCCCTGGTGCCATGTCACATTCCGGGGGTCCTGCCAACAAATCCTTACCCAGGATCTCTTATAGCATATCTGGAACGAAGCTTGAAGGACGCGCTCCTTCAATGTCCTCTGGGATACAGACAATTCTTTATATTTTAATGTCTTTCATAAGACTGGACTTCGCTGAGCCTAGCTTGAATCTTGGTTAGCTCTGTTTGCTTGGTGGCCAAGTTCTCTTCTATGCGCTGTAGGCGCTCGCTCTGTTGGTTAGCTTCTTCATGAGCAGGATAATCTCGTTAGAGTTGTCTGAGAATTTCGTGTGAAGTATTTCCATTCTCTCCTTCACAGGTTTAATAGCCGCCTCTATCTCAGCCGTTACCGCATGTCGGTATGATTCAAATTATTTGTCGAATTGTCTCTCCAGTTGTTTTTCCAATTGAACCTCCAGTAGTTCTGTGAGAAACTGCTTAACTCATTCCCGCCAATAATGAGTATACTCGTTATTGGGCGCCATGCGTTGAGCGCCAATAACGAGTATACTCGTTATTAGATCGTTTGATATTTTTCCTTTGATCCCCGCTCTACAGACCCGACTGGAGCTCTCTGAATCACCGTGGCACAGCCACATACGCTGGAATTGCCGATCGAATCTCACCAGATTGCAGTATTGTCTACCTTTTGAACTCTGATAGAAAGGCAGCAGAATTGTCAATGAATGCACAGAGGCATCGAGGCTCGCTCTGTGGGGAGGAGCTCTTCCAAAGCAATCGCTAGCAGACCCGATCGCCTCAAAACCTATAGTGTCCCGTAAACACGTGTAATTACTAGTGCTGTCAATCGATTAAAATATTTAATCACGATTAAACGCATGATTGTCCATAGTTAACACGCGATTAATCGCAAATTAATCGAATTTTTTGTATCTACCTTAAACGGATCTTTTTCAAGTTCCAAGTTTTAATTCTCTTATCAACATGAGAGTCAACAAATGCTTGCTTTATGCAGCCATTTAACACAGAAGGATGACCCTCATGCATTGCAAATTTGCATCAAATTCAAAACAGAGTAATGCACAAAATAACTTAAAAGAAAATAATAATTTAAAACGTGTGCATGAAATAATAGGGGAAAGAAAACGTTAGGAACTTGTTACATTCACCCACACAAGGGCTGAGTAATCACCCCCCCCCCCCCTCTCTCTCACACACACACTCTCCCATCTCTCTTTCTCTCTTGCCCCTTCCTCATCTCTCTCACCCCCTTCTCTCTCTCTCTATATCTCACACAGACACACACACACTTCAGAAACAAACATAGTATCAATGAGAGCATAAAAAATACACCTGAGGAAAGTCAAGTAAAAATTTTTTTTTTTTTTTTTTTAGTTAATCGTGAGTTAAAAAAAATAGTGGCATTAATAGAATCGGGGGATAACATGTTAATACCGCGTTAACTTTGACAGCCTTAGTAATTACATATAAAAATCGCGATCGCCGATGGGATCATTGGAATTATTCTTTTTGGATTACCTTCTGGCACTTCTCCGATACCGTCATGGTAACTTTCAAATACTCCACGCTGCAACTTTGCAACCTCTTCCGTCATTCCACACCAAACTGCATCGATGCTATTAAGTCTCTGGGGCTCCTTCGTCGCCCTCGCTACATGCACAGAGCCTCCCGTTGCAAGTTTGTTTACTATTCAGACCATGGAATTCCTTCTGTGCTACCGGGCTGGCGCTCCAACAACGTGCAGCAACGACGTCATCACAACAAACCCCACGTGCGCACTCTGACCAATCTGCAGCCACTAGTCTGTGTTGACATCCCTCCATCACTGTCTGCCCCAGCATCCATCAAAAATGCAACATTCATGCTCCAGAATGTTCGCTCTCTTAACAATAAATCTCTCCTCATCCATGACATAATTACTGACAGAGATATAGATTTTCTATGTCTTACTGAGACATGGCAATACCAACAGGACTTCATTTCACTCAACCAAGCCACACCCCCAGGCTATGTTTACATCCAAAAGCCACGTACCCAGGGTCGTGGTGGTGGGCTGGCTGTAATACATCGGGTTGACTTTCTAGTCAAAGAGCTCCCAGTACCCACTGTCACCTCCTTCGAGTGCGTGGCTTTCTCACTACCTGGGCCTACACCACTCCAGGTAGTCCTCATCTACCGCCCCCCCAAAGCCTCCACCTACTTTATGTCTGACCTGTCTGAACTCCTCACCACTGTCTGCACCATGTGCTCATCCACACTCCTGCTTGGGGACTTCAATATTCATGTGGACAACACCAGCTGCTCCACAGCCATTGATTTCCTCTCACTACTGGACTGCTTCAATATCACACAGCACACAAATGGTCCCACCCACACCAAAGGTCATACACTTGACCTGGTCTGTTCCACTGGCATAATACCATCTGAGGTACAGTGTCTCGACCTGGCGGTGTCCGACCACCATGCTGTCCTTTTCACCCTCCCTACTTCCCTACCCAAGCTTCGGAATGCACGCACCATCACCTACAGGAACATCAAAACAGTCAGTGCACCAGCTCTGACCAACCTGCTAACCACCCACCTGGCCTCAGCTCCCCCCAGCACCCAGGTGGATGGTCTGGCTGCCCACTACAACTCCGCCCTATCCCGCAGCCTGGACTCTCTCGCCCCCATCAAAACCCGGACTGTCACCTACACCCGTCCTGCCCCCTGGTACACCCCTGAACTCCGCTCCCTGAAGGCTGTCGGTCGCCAATTGGAGAGACTCCATACAAGATCTGGCCTCAGTGTCCACCTCGAGGCCTACAAGGACCACGTGCAGGCCTACAAGCTAGCTCTCATCAAGGCCAAAACAAACTACTATTCCACCCTCATCGGCAACCAGCAAAACCACCCCAGGACACTCTTCTCCACCATCAACCGGCTACTCCGCCCCCTCGACCCCCCCCGCCCATCTGGTGCCCACGACCTCTGCTCCAGGTTCCATGTCTTTTTCCAGGACAAGGTCAATACCATCTACCAGCAGCTAGCAGTGCCCCCCTCCTCCCCCTCACCTGCTCCTCCCCCTGGGTGCCCCCCCCCCCAATGCAGCCTCTCCTCCTTCTCCCCGGTAAATGGTCCCCAAGTTGTCAAGCTCATAGCCTCAGCCAAAGCCTCCATCTGCTCACTTGACCCCATGCCTACCACCCTGGTCAAGATCTGCCTCCCTGCTCTCTGCCCCACCATGGTCAACATCATCAACTCCTCATTTGAATCTGGTCTCGTCCCCCCCTGCTTCAAAACAGCCTCCGTCACCCCCATCATTAAGAAACCCGGCCTCGACCCAGACGAGCTAAACAACTTCCGTCCGATCTCCAACCTTCCTTTCCTTAGCAAAATCTTGGAAAGAGCAGTGGCCGCCCAACTCCAACAATACATGTCCAACCATGAGCTCTATGAGCCTTTTCAATCCGGCTTCAGAACTCAACACAGCACAGAGACCGCCCTCATCAAAATTACCAACAACCTCCTCCTTGCAGCTGACTCTGGCCACATAAGCATCCTCATCCTCCTTGACCTTTCTGCAGCATTCGACACAGTCTCCCACTCCATCCTCCTCAACCGCCTATCCAACAACCTCGGCATCACTGGCTCAGCACTCTCCTGGTTTCAATCCTACCTCACCACCCGGACACAGTTCATCACCATCGGCGACTCCAGTTCCACCCCGGCCCCAGTCAACCAAGGCGTCCCACAAGGCTCCGTACTTGGCCCAATCCTATTCACCATCTACATGCTCCCCCTTGGTCAGATCATCCGCCGCCATGGCCTCAACTTCCACTCCTATGCCGACGACACTCAACTCTACCTCTCCACCAAACCATCCACCCATCTCCCCCCACACTCCCTTATCAACTGCCTGCACGAAATAAAAACCTGGATGTCATCAAATTTCCTCAAGCTCAACAACAATAAAACCGAGCTCATGGTTGTGGCACCCAAGGCCCTGCTCCGGAAGGTTGGGGATCTCACCCTCAACATTGACGGCTGCTCCATCTCCCCATCCCCTAAGGTCCGCAACCTGGGCGTTATCCTGGACTCCACCCTTTCCTATCAATCCCATGTAAATTCCCTCACCAAATCCGCCTTCTTTCACCTCCGAAACATTTCCAGACTCCGATCATCACTTTCCGACACCACAGCTGAGACCATCCACGCCTTCGTCACCTCCCGCCTGGACTACTGCAACGGGGTCCTGTCCGGGGTCCCAAGCAAAACCCTGGACAGGCTCCAGTATGTTCAAAATTCAGCTGCCAGGGTTCTAACCCGCACCAAACCCTGGCAGCACATCACCCCCATCCTCATCCAGCTCCACTGGCTCCCCATCAAATCCCACATCACCTACAAAACCCTCCAGCTCACCTACAAATCCCTTCACGCCCTGGCACCTCAGTACCTCACTGACCTCCTCCACCCCTACACTCAGTCACGGTCCCTGCGATCCACGGACACTGGTCAGCTCTTCATCCCCCGAACCAGACTGCGGACGTTCGGGGACAGAGCTTTCAGTGTGGCAGCTCCCACCCTCTGGAACTCCCTCCCCGCAGAACTCCGCACCACCCCAACTCTGGACTCATTTAAAAAACTGCTCAAAACCCACCTCTTCAACCTGGCCTTCAACCCCTAACTTTCTCACTTTATATGTATGTGTTGTGTCTGTCCACTATGTTTGTTGACTTGTTATCCCCCCCCCCCCCCCCCTTATGTAAAGCGACCTTGGGTCCTCTGAAAGGCGCTATATAAAACGAAGTATTATTATTATTATTATTATTATAAGGTAAGGACCCCCTATGTCTATTTTACCAAACGTGAAACATGTTTATGTAACGATCAAAGTGGCTTACTGTACCGGTCATAAACAAAACTTTTTCTAACAATCTGATTTTTGGGGTAAGACTACCCTCTTGATGATTTTGTGAAGGTACATATGTACATGTTATATACCTTTGATTTGGGAGTATTTGGGGGTTCAGGGAATCAACCAGAACGATTCGGGCTTATTGCACATAACACGTCCTATCTCGCAATTTATGGAAAAATACTGGATTCTTTTGGAAATGGGCGATGTTCAGCGTGTAATAAACTACAAACTACAGTGTGTAGAAACTAACGCCTTTTTACATGTTGAACTACAAATAGTGTCTGTCAAATGTGCAGGACTATTTTCTCCATAGCTATAATATAGAATATAGATATAGCTCTGCAAACATCGTGACGCGTCGTGAAAATAGGCAATGGAAAGCTGGCGCTAGAGAGCAGAGATGGTGAGAGCCCCCTGGTGGTGAATGAGTTAATAGCAGTCAGGCTAGCTCGTTTAGCTCAGTTCCAGTTGTGCCCGTGCTCGCGCCCAGTGAATGCTGCTGTGCTTTGTCGGCTACCGACGTCGCCACGCCGCGCCCGGCAGTCCGTTTGCTCGCCATATTTGTAATAACATTTGTAAACTGTCGAAATCATCAAGTCATCAATACAAATTTCAAAATGAAAAGACTAGTGGGGTAATAAAGGTGTTGGTTTGTAAACGTTTAGGGAGCGGTCGTGATATGTGACTTTACTCCATGATGCTTGCTCCTCCCCTCCAAATAACTTATGCCTGAAAGGGTCAATGATTGTACCACTCAATTGACATATCTCAAACCCTCGGAAGCATTAGTTGTGATTGGAGGATCAAGGAAAGAGGGCAGGGTTTTAGATATGTACATCCATATAGAGTGAGTACTGACCAGTATACTACAATAGGTCCCACTATATTTACTGTGTACACAAGAAGGAATATAGAAATGTAATTGTACCACTTTCTCTCTATCTGTACGTTTCACTTCTCCATTTTGTGAATTCATCTTTTCTATTGTTTTAGTCTTTTTACCTGCCATTTAGCTTCTTCATTCATACTGTACTCCCCCCATGGACTGTCTTAATATTTCACTTCCATTTGTCTCGCTGTCTATTTTCTCTTTTGCCTTTTGTTCATTTGTATTCTTCACTTGTTCTGTCTTTATTTTTTCCCTTCTCATGGAAACTCTTCCCATTTTCTTCTTGTTTTGCTTCTCTGTTCCCCTGCTCTCCTCTTCACTTGTTCCCATGCTCCCTTGTTCCCCTGCTCCATTGTTCCCCTGCTCCATTGTTCCCCTGCTCTCCTGTCCCCTGCTCCCTTGTTTCCCTGCTCTCCTGTCCCCCTGCTCCCTTGTTTCCCTGCTCTCCTGTCCCCCTGCTCCATTGTTCCCCTGCTCTCCTGTCCCCCTGCTCCCTTGTTTCCCTGCTCTCCTGTCCCCCTGCTCCCTTGTTTCCCTGCTCTCCTGTTCCCCTTCTCGCTTGTTCCCCTTCTCGCTTGTTCCCCTGCTCTCATGGTCCCCTGCTCTCCTGATCCCCTACTCCCCTTTCCCCTGTTCCCCTGTTCTCTATGGCCAATCATCATCATCATCATCATCATCATCATCATCATCATCATCATCATCATCATCATCATAATCATCATCATCATCATCATCATCATCATCATCATCATCATCATCATCATCATCACCATCATCATCATCATCATCATCATCATCATCATCATCATCTGTCTTTTTCTCTAATCTGAAATGCTGGGGATTAAACTGGCAGCCACCCCCTCTCTCTCACGTGTTTGCCAGACTAGTCATTTGCAGAGAGTACAGCCATGCTATTAGAGAGAGACGGGATAGGAAAGTGGGCGGGATGGATGAGATTAAGTTGGGGTTGGAAATCAAGGGAACACTCATGGTCAGAGGGGGTAAGAGAGAGAGAGAGAGAGAGAGAGAGAGAGAGAGAGAGAGAGAGAGAGAGAGAGAGAGAGAGAGAGAGAGAGAGAGAGGACGAAACTAACAGCAGTGTCTGAGTCAGCCACCTACACATGACCCTCTCACCCCAACCCTGTGGATCTCAACTCAAGATCAATTCCATAATATCATGCTTTACTACTCTAGTGTGGCAATGACAACCTCTAATCACATATAGGAGTGATGGGCTCAATATGACATCATCGCATTCCTTTTTACTCATTGGATGGACAGGACCTTGGATCGCAGCACATGCTGTCTGTCAGAGGAATCCTCTTTGTATTCAGTATCAGCGGTGCCGCTAGAAGTGTCCTCAGGCACTGTCCCATGAGATGCACTGGACAACTTTTGATGAATTTCAGAGGTTTATATAAGAATTGATTGGCGGGGGGGATAGAGGGGAGAAGGGTGAAGAGAGAGAGAGAGAGAGAGAGAGAGAGAGAGAGAGAGAGAGAGAGAGAGAGAGAGAGAGAGAGAGAGAGAGAGAGAGAGAGAGAGAGAGAGAGAGAGAGAGAGAGAGGCAGGTGGAGAGGGTGGTGGGAGAGAAGAAGAAAGATAGGAAGAGTTAGTGATGGGCAATATCAACAAAGCATCTAAGAGAAGAAACATGAAGAAGGTAAGGATGGATTAATTTTGTTTTAGAGAAATCTACGTTCAAAATATGTATAAAGGCTTGAAGTGATGTGGAAATGAAAGGTTCTATTGAGAACTATTTAGAGCCCTCAAGCTGTAATATACTTCAATGCATACTGTACACATTGTGGCTGAAAACAAGTAATTACCATACACATTTTTACATTTCTATCAACACATTACAAACAAAAGCAAATGTGCCGTATTCTAAATTGTCATATGGACTCTTAAATCAATAAGGGAACTGTTATCTTCTGTAATTTTGTTGTAATTAGTCAATTTCACTGCAGTCAGAAAAATCTTGGTTGCCACTTACCAATGCATTGTCATGCCCCCTGCATGACGTTCGCATTCCGGTCCCATAACCTCTGCGTGTGTTCTTCACATCCTTAGGCGTATGCTTCACACACTGTGTATGGCCCTCAGCGCTATCGGTAGTCACCGTGGTTAGCTGTATCCAGTGTTACTACTCGAGTCCAGGACTCAGAGTCGAGTCCGAGTCCTGGACTGATTTTCAGGACTCGTGACTCGACTTGGACTTCAGCACTGATGACTCGGACTTGGACTTGTTAATTACCGGTAATACAATTATTTATTTTTGTAATAGGTCCGACTCCTAATCATTTGGCATAAGATATTGATGGCAAGTGCATTTGTTTGGCGATTGTGTCACAAAATAAATAAACTCCCTTTGAAATGGTGAGAGCTGTGTAATTTATGTTTAATGTAGACCTTTTTTTATTTGTATGTCAGCTCTTTGACTGCCCGAGTGGAGTGGAGTGGTGGACTCAACCTTGATGACTTGGAATCTGACTCGGACTAGGATAATGGAGACTCGACTCGCACTCGACTCAGGCTCTTCTTTGGTGACTCGGACTTGGACTCGGACTCGAACACTGGGGACTTGAGACTCGACTCGAACTCGAGATTTAGTGACTCGACTACAACACTGGCTGTATCACAGCTAACCCACGGCGCTACGTTGGTAGGCGAGTGCTTTTACCTCAAAATTACTGACACACTTTTCCGACAATCTTGCGCAAACCATAACCCTAACATAAGACCACACTGTTACCTTAAACTAACCATAACTGTTAAGCAAACCTTAAAACTAACCTTAACCCAAACCATAAACGTTAACCTAACTCTTATTAAAACCTAACTTTATACGCAAACCATAACCATTAAGGAAACCTAACCTAACTAACCTTAATCCTAACCATAACTGTAATATCGGTGGTAGTGGGGAAAGCACTCGCTTCCAACTGCAGTGACTGCTGGTTTAAGTCCCGATCACGTGTATGCTTTCCGCAACGCAGTTGTGTTTCCGCATTACTCTGATTGGCATGAGCCGCGATAAACCCCTCAGCCAGGCAGCAGCAATACTAAGGTCCTCTTAATGCAATTTATACAAATCGAAGTATTGATTTCGCCTTAACGAATCATTAAAAAAATATACCGTTAACGTTAGGTTATGACTATAACCAAGTTCTGTTAGTTAGGGGCGATGCTTGGCATCGCCTTCTGCACTATCTCGCGTACGTGCACGCGTACTGAATAAACCACAAATGTACCTCTAATACCAGTATTAGTCTGACCACACCCCTCATCAGCTTACCTTCATAAGCAGGTGTGTGGTCACCTGCTCTCCTCCTTCCCAAGCTTTCACCACAAGGTGAGGACAAGGGCTGCAGCGGCGTCCGATGCCAAGCATCGCCCCTAACTAACAGAACTTGGTTATAGTCATAACCTAACGTTCTGTATCGTTAGTGGCTTAGCTTGGCATCGCCTTCTGCACAAGGGAGGCCAAGCGGAGCCACTTGGCTGACAAATACACCCCGCTGACAGCCCCCCAAAACCATCAGAACAGGGAGGGCCGAGCCCCCCCGACCCCCCCTAATGGAGGGTAGCCCCCCTATTAGGGACGTCACGGGAGGGCGACGGACCCGACCGTGCGAAGAGGCACTCAAGCAACTCAACGCACAGGGCGAGCAGACCGTGGCTTGACCCACGACTACACACACGCACAACCCGCATGCCACCCGGGAACGAACGGAGGAACAACCTCGTTACTGCCCCCAGAATCACGGGGTCAAGGGCAAACCCAACCCCGTGGCAAGGCCGTAGCAGCGGAGCACGAAGGAAGACCCAGACCCACCAAAAGGACTGGACTCCCTGGAATGGGGGCCCGGAGAAGTCCATGATGCCAGCATCAAGACCCCACCAGGTGGGCACGTAGTGCCCCGCCCCCCACATCGCCAGCGTATTCGGACAAAGGCCCCTCAGTTACTGCACCTGGTATTCCCAGGCGGAACCAACCAGGCCAGTAAGCCGAGCGGGCCCCGTCCCCCCAATAGTACACCGCCTGGCACACTGACCCTGCAGAATAGGCAGTCAGCATGGCCGTAAGCACACAAAAAAGGTTAACCAACGGAAGCAGGCAGCGCACCGGGGAAAAACCAGGCAACAGGCTGTCAACCCTAGCCTGGAGACTGCGGACGAGACAGGCGCCAGAGGGGACAGCTGAACACAGCCGCCCCGGCGGAAGGAGCGTAAGCTGGCGGTGTTGCATGACCAAGCCTCCATTTAACAACCCCCACCCAGAGGGGTCGAGGCAGAGAAGGCTGACACGATTGGCAGACGTCATGAACGTGCAGGGGCACCCTCAACCGGTGAACCCGGGAGTTGACACTGCTCCAACACACCAGGGAATCAACCACCTCGGTGTTACCCAATGCGGTGGTTGTTCCTATAACCCCTCAAGAAAAAACTCCAAAACACACCTGCGGGTATACACCGGCTATACCGCAGTACAAGCGTTTCAGTTTCCAAAAAGGGTTAACCCAGGCCTACGGGTCGCAAACATCACTTCGGACCGGGCCTGGCGGTACGGGAAGCACAGGGTCACCAGAGGAGGTCAAAAAACCACCCCCACAGGCCCCCCTTCGCCATGCGTGAGAGAGGAGCGAAAAACAATGGAGAACCAGCCCCTAAGCACACCGTACCTGGTATTCCCCGGCGGTCTCCCAACCAAGTACTAACCAGGACCAACCTGTGTAGCGGCCGAGATCCGACGAGATCGAGCGCGTACAGAATGGCATGGCTGTAAGCCATGACGACAGTGCTGAGTAAAAACATACCCAACCAGGGTCTCCATAGCGCTTAACCCTGTGACACCCAGACCGACCTGGCATTTTTCCCCCTGAAAAAAGCCCAAGTCCCTCAGGGTACCAGAACAGCAGATCTGCATCCCCGGCGGACAACGGGTTCAACTGATCTGGACCAGCGTGACCAGAACCAGTCCCGTGCCCTAACCACGCCGACATGCCTACTCCAGGAGAAGGGCAGATATGCGTGTTGATCTTAACATGAAAAGAAGGCGCCACCCAGACGTCGGGACGAACCGCGCCTGGTGGCCCACCCCAAGGGCGTGAGACCCCACTACATATGTTCAGATCCATCCCGTCATCATCCCCCAGACATGAACGAGGATCCGTCGACAACCCACCCAGGTCATGGGATGTGGTCGCCGGAAGAGGAAAAACCCCCATCTCAGTTGCTTTATAAAAACGCTGTCTCAACCACAAGCAACTAAGGCGTGCCAGTCAATCGCCTGTTTACAGCGAGCTAGCACTATACGTGCGTCGGGACACACCCCCATCAATGAACAGGCTATTTAGACCTGTCATTGAATCCCCAAGGCGCCCAGGGGAACGACAAGAGGGGTGTGACACTCCCTAACTCCAACACTTCTGGAATAGAAAGAAGGAAGCATCAACAGTATGTATCCCAGTCTACACAGCCGGGGTAAAAAATGTTCACATTTTTACATCCCACCACCCTCCCATAGGAAAGAGACGGGGATCCCCAGAGAGACTTCCCACGCGAGCTGTACAGATTGAAAAGAATATATTGCACCTTGAGCCATGTAAAAAACTGGTTTTAGGGCCTCCGGGGAAGAGGCACCGAACCCATACACACTCAATAAACGAATTGAATCGAATATACATACAATAGAAAAGGACCCTTCTAGAGGGTCCACTCACTTTGACAATCTGAGGAGGAAGGCTCTGTACTCTGATGGAGGCTTCCTCACATGGATCACATGGAAGAAGGAGTCCGAACTCACAGAAGGCCTGAGTAGGCGCTTGGTGAGGAGGAGCCCTGACCACCCCCCCTGAAAACAGATCCATCACATGGACCTGAACAGCACACGGAAGTCCTACCAACAGAGACGCGCACGGTGACGTACTCTATGGCGGGGGAATTCCTGCGGTGCACACGCCCAATATACCAGGCCGTGGGACCAGGAACTCACTCCCCCCCCCCCCCCCCCCCCCCCCCCGTAACGTGCCGAACCGCCACGTGACGGGAACCTTGAAGGACAGGGGGTGTACCCCTGACCGACAGAACAATGGGGAGAGGAAAAGTTACCAGTTCACCCCTTTACGACCCCACACCCATGATACGACGTAACGACAAAAAGAGAATATGACACAGTCATAGTCAGCTCTATGAAGCGTTTCACAGCTCCACACAGCGCACGAGCTAACCTGCTATCTGATCTTTACTAAGGAAAAACACAGAAAAGAGAGGGCTCTAAGAACCCCGGTCCAACATACACATGTGCTTCTGTGGCCAGTACAACCCAGTTGTAGGTCACATGACACACACAACCCATCATCATCACAATGAGAGAATACATCATTCTTGATTAGTATCGACCACAGGCCTTGCTAAGCATACATGACAGCAACCAAACCAATTTCCCTTTAGGAAATAAGTTTCTCCAGCAGATTTAGCACAACCTCAGCAATCAAGCTGAGAGTTACATCGTATCCCTACCACACAAAAGACACAATTAATGCACAACATGTCTGATAGGAGGTGATAAAGTCCCCAGGGAACCGGGGGGGGAAAAACACAATCCTCCTATTTTACCCTCAATACGGCCAGTTAAAACAGGAAAACCTGTTAATGTGTGAACTCACTGTCCATTGTCATTACAGTCTGAGAAAGAACATTCTTTTACTCACTCGTCACCAAGCATAGCTTCATAGGTTAGTTGCCTTAGTAGTGAGTACACGGTACACATAAACACCATGATGTTTCTCACACAACAACCAGATCAATACATCACGACCTGCACGGAGAAGCTACTGCCAGTGACAAAAACAGCTCACACACAACCCGCAACGTATCTCAAATGCATTGCAACAACACACGTTTTGGGAAAAAACACCGTCATTCACAATACATTTAGCAAGGTAAAACCAGAAGACGTGTTATGAGGGTCTGGTCAACCCCGTACCTGCCCGGAACGCAGATCAGCGAAGTGCAGTCATAAGCCACCGTAGAACACAGCCCTCTTTGTTGACGCAATCCCCGTCTAGGCTCAGGCAGGGTTGACGAACATCCCCTGTCAAGGATGACGTCGTGGTCAAGAGTGTAAAACATGTTAAAAATCAAAGCACGTTCAACAGAATAGCATCAAGCTAACGGCTGCTCCAACCGTTCGGGTGCTATCGCTTCCGCTCGCGAGACGCCGCTCTACGACGCACGCGATCAGGAGCGAGCTCCCGGCGGCGCGCGAGAAGCCTAGCTACCCCGCGCCAGGCCACCGACCGGCTAACCGTAAGCTATGAACATGTAAACAATGACATAACACTCACCCAGACAGGCCGCCGTTCTGAACCCTCCTCACTTTTTAAGAGAAAAGAAAAAAACAAGACGTCAACACCGCTTCACAACGGTGACATTAACACGTCCGGCGGAATCAGCACAGTACCAACTGGCCTGTATAGCTGACTTTGAACATGAATCTGCCGCTATCGCACATTACATGCACATATCCCCTCGTGAAGGAATACTCTCATTTGGATATGAAAGATGGGGTCTTAACACGGTGACAGAGAGAATCCACTCGTCCAGAACACACAGGGATCACCAGTGTCAATGGTCGCGGCCCACTAGTTAAAACTATAATGGTCGCCAGACCAAGGCCTTCTGTCGCCTAGACGGCTAAACAAAGGACCCTAGCCTGGGGCCGGTTTCCATAAACTTTGTCTAGTAGCCCCCATAGCACTAACAGACAAGTGGAGCCCGCCAGCAAACACTACTCACCCAACCTGGAACGCACCGCTCCTCACAACAGCGGCATGTCCGACAGTTCAGCTGTGGCCTGACAGGTTTCACCCCAACAAACACAGCAAGGAACTGCAGTTGAGAAGCATGCAGCGGCGTGCTCCCAATACGAAAACCGGTGGAGGGTTTGTAGAATGATCATCATCTTCTAGACACTCCAGTACGAAGACAATATCGCCGTATTTTCTCGAAAATAGTGAGAGAGAAAATAAAGATATGATGTCAACGTATCCTTGTTTCCCAAGCTGTTCCTAATCCAATTTCTTCCATCATGGTGTCAAGTGTGGGGATCTACCGAGGCACCTCTTCCTTGTGGTGAAAGCGAGAAGGAGGAGAGCAGGTGACCACACACCTGCTTATGAAGGTAAGCTGATGAGGGGTGTGGTCAGACTAATACTGGTATTAGAGGTACATTTGTGGTTTATTCAGTACGCGTGCACGTACGCGAGATAGTGCAGAAGGCGATGCCAAGCTAAGCCACTAACGATACAGAACTGGAATATGTTGTTTCTTTACACATATGTTGGATTATGTAATTGGTTTGTCATGACAAACCAATAAAAAATTGCGAATTAACCGGTGGCTACAACAACAGTGCACAGTAACGTTAATATAATAATTACATGCATCATTGTTTACAATGAACGGTGGGGCTAATCGAAAGGAGTGGACACGGACAAGTTAAACAGCAATCAGTCCTTTCGATTAGCCCCACCGTTCATTGTAAACAATGATGCATGTAATTATATTAACGTTACTGTGCACTGTTGTTGTAGCCACCGGTTAATTCGCGATTTTTTATTGGTTTGTCATGACAAACCAATTACATAATCCAACATATGTGTAAAGAAACAACATATTCCAGTTAACGGTATATTTTTTTAATGATTCGTTATGGCGAAATCAATACTTCCATTTGTATAAATTGCGTTAAGCGGACCTTAGTATTGCTGCCTGGCTGAGGGGCTTGTCGCGGCTCGCGCGCATGCGCGCGCTCGTCCAATCAGAGCAACGCGGAAACACAACTGCGTTGCGGAAAGCATACACGCATCCCGATCACAGAGATCATTTTTTGGGTTTGTTTTGGGTTTAATGCCCCCTGCTGGTGCTGCACCTTAACTGCACCTTCATACCAGCGTGTCCTTTTCACGTATCCTTTCTTGTGACATTGACACACTATCCTGTAGGACTGGCGGGTGTATTTCACACATGGGCTTGATATTGGGTTGCACTTACACAGTCTACTAATCTGATTGCTTCCCCTCACCTAAGGGGGCGTCGCCTGCGGAGGGTAGCGAAGCCCCATTGGCTGCAGCCATGCAGTGGGGTGTGAGTGGTGCAGGAGAGGTGGATACGGATGAAGAGGAGTTTGACGAGCCTCTGTGTGCTATGGTTCAGAACTGTAACGCGCTGCACAACATCATGGGCCCTGCGTGCATCTTCCTCAGAAAGGACTTCTTATGGAAACAATTTGTATGTATGAGACTTGCACGCACAGACCCACACTCTCAATATAATCAGAATGAACCATTTTATCTAACCATACATGAACCCTTTTATTCATCCATTTAGTCGGGTTCATCATCATCATCATCATCATCATCATCATCATCATCATCATCATCATCATCATCATCATCATCATCATCACAGGCAAGGTTAAGAAAGGTCATCAGCTCAAAGTGACATCAGAATCTCCTTCCTCCCATTCCAATTGGAGGATCCATCCCTACCATTTCTGACAATGAAAACCCCCTCCAGCAAGGATGCACAAATGCATTCAACCAAGGGTAACTTGGTGGAAGGTCATGTGTGCATAATAGTAGGTAACAATACAATTTATCAGACCTAAATATCACGTTCCTTGATATTGGCTCCTCTGGGTAAAACCTCTGAAGGAATTCAGCCCTGCAAATGTGAGCTTTTCGGACACTATGACAAAGCCACAGTGGGGCCGTTTGTCCAGATTGTGATTTAGATCTAGGTTCATCTCCCGACAGTCCCGGCCCTGAGACTTCACACATATTCCAGAATGAATGTCTTGGTGGAGCCAAAGAACATGAGATCAGTAACATGGCAGCTCCAATATCTATGGTATATTGCTTTAGTCATGGGTAACAGAGCCTCGGCCGTAGGAGAAGATTTGTGGTATTGGAAGCCCTGAGAGTCAGGGAGAAATGTGATACTGTATGTTCAAGGTTGAAATAAGATCACGGTTGAAATATCATTTTTGGTTTTTATAATCAGACTGTGTTTTCAGGATCACTGCGAAGCCATAGGGCCACTAGTGATATTTCAGTGAATCCATAAATATTTGACCCAATAATCCAGAATAGCATGTCCAAGTCATACAAGACTTTATAAACACTTTTGTGGACTTGTGCAATTGTAAAGTAAACATATTGGTGTGAGTGCAATAGATAGGTTGAAACCCTTTACTAGCCATTCATCCTCCAATCATCTTTGTTCTCCAAAATGGAAAATTATAAACCACTCTACTGATTTGGGAAAATCATTAGTGTCCATGTTTAGTAATGCTACTAAATCATTAGGAACGCTTCAGTTCAGTAAGGATCTTTCACACAGAGAACAAAATATGAATTCCTCAGTGCAAAAAGTGGACATGGACTGACATTTCTGCAATATATTCTTCTCTGTATGTACAGCACTGCTATGTAAAAAATATACATACATATTTAAAGTCCAGACTCTAGTCTGAATTCCTCTTATGTTCTCTGTGTTTGAGTCCTTCCTTACTGCACTGAAACCAACAACCATCACAGCCCATAATACATGCTGCATGACGTTATGTGCTCACTGCCCATATGAAAATGTGCTATAATAAAACTATAGCATTCCTGTGTACCATACAGTCCGTATTTTGTGTGCTACCTTTCTGAAGGGGTGGTGTCATACTACACGGAAATGCTCCCAAACACAGCAATTTGAAACTTTGGCAAATTGCAAACCTCATCAGAGGCGTAACCACAATGGAGAACTCCCTACCTGCATGGAGAGTGAGCAAGCGAGCGAGTGAAAGTGAGTGAGTGAGTGAGTGAGTGAGTGAGTGAGTGAGTGAGTTTGAGGGGCTTTGCATCTAATAAAAATGAAACAAAGTTTCCAATTTGACAGTCAGTAATCTGACATTTTGAGTGCAGCCTCAGTGTCTGTGTGGATGTAGATGTGTGCAGGTGTGTAGATGTAGAAATGGAGTGAGCGCAGGCAGGATGAAAGACCAACAGGGGGAAAAGGTAAATGAAAAACCAATAAGCCTTGGTGATGATTTGCAATACCATTACTGCTGTAATCTCGGTCATGTCCCCTACATGCCCTAATCCAATCCTGTATTATTACATTTTGTGATGTCACAGCTCCTCAACCGCACACAACATTTTGTGAACAGGCCCATGTTGGCCTCATTTAGTACCCTGGCAATTTTGCCTTACTGGAGCCAGATCATGCACATAGCCATAGGGCAGGGCCACGGGAAGTCAGTCAGCAGTGGGGGTGCTGAGATAAGTGATATAATAATAACGTCATAGGTTCACCACTCTGGTAAACCAACACTCTCGTTCACTAGTGGAGACCACTACCCCAACTCCGCGCTCTCACGCTCAGCTCTGCGGAGCGTGCGAGACAAACAATGTAACCGTTTTGATGCATACATCTCTGCCCAGCCTACCCCACCTGTTGCGCCCCCGCACAGAGAGCCCCATGTCCCCGCACGAGAACGCTACGACGGGACGTCTTTAAATGTTGTCCCTTTATTTTTCAATGTTCACTAGTATTCGGACAACAGCCGCACACTTCCAAAGTGATACATCTAAAATCGCTTACCTTACCTGTCGGTTCTGCTCAAGGGTCCAGGACTCCTGCGTTAGAATGGGCGACAGGCAGCTCTCCACTTCAGTCAGTCCTCCCTCTGCAATTCGTTCCCCGCATAAAACTATTCCAGGGCGCTATTTTTTTACCAACGGATTTCCAGTTCCACGTTGACGCTTCCAGGCCGCGTCTATTCGAATCCCAACTGGTTCATGCGTCGGCTACACGCTGCTTTAATAACACTGCATTATCGAGACAGCACCCCTATGAGGATCTGGCAATGAATTCCAAGAGTAGGGTAAATCTGCAGTGCCGCTCCGCTCTGTGACATTGAGTAGCCTCTGTATTACAATGGAATAAAAGCCAAATAACCTTGCAGTTGCAGTTACACTCCCCGCCAGCAGGGGGTGCTGCAGCCCCCGCAGCACCCCCACGTGACATAGGGGGAGGGGTTTTTCCTTTAAACTGCTATCAACATGATTCATTCACTCACAATAGTAACTTCATGGTCACCTGGCTACATCTTGCCAGGTTAATCTGGATCCGCACTC
>NC_140171.1:65584353-65775752 GCF_963971535.1 Notolepis coatsorum
CAAATAACCTAGACAGGAAGTTGGTGCCTTGGTCCGTTTGTACTACCTTAGGCAGTCCAAACGTGGAGAAGAACTTCGTCAAAGCCTTAATTATTACAGGCGCTGTAATTCTGCGAAGAGGGATAGCCTCAGGGAAACGGGTGGCGGTACACATTATTGTCAACAAAAACTGATTGCCGGCTTTGGTCCTTGGCAACGGACCAACACAGTCAACTATGACATGTTCAAATGGTTCACCGACCGCTGGTATAGGACAGAGGGGAGCAGGTGGAATTACCTGGTTTGGCTTTCCGATGATCTGACAAGTACTACAGGTACGACAGTACTGTGCTACATCGGACTTCAAACCGGGCCAAAAGAAATGTTGAAGTATTCTGTTGTATGTTTTAGTGACTCCCAAGTGTCCAGACCAAGGGTGGTCATGGGCCAAGAACAGTACATGCTGACGATAAACTGCAGGGACAACAATCTGATAAACAGTGCTCCAGTCTGGTACCTGATCTGGTAGCCCTATCTCCGATTGTGCATGCTCTGCCAGTCTAGACCTCCATGTACGCATCAAAACTCCTTCATCCACAAAATAAGAATGCAACTCTCTCCTCTGTTCTATTTCAAGAGAAGAGAAACATTTTGCAAGAGAAGGGTCAGCCTTCTGGGCAGTAATTAGCATTTCACGAGTAACGGGTAACTTCAATGCGTCGGAACTAGTTACAGTTGTCTGTGGGGGTACCTTACTATGAGTCGTGGTTTGTCAGCGGTATCAGAAGTTGGAGCCAGCAACTCCTCCCTGACAAAGGCTGAAGCAAAAACAGAGTCAGACAAATTAATTTCATCACCTCTCTTTTTCAATTGAGCCCGAGTGACAACACTTGCAGAAAAAACTTCAGGGAAGTTCTGTGACAAGTCATCAGGCAGAGAATCTGTGTCTGGGTGATCCAACACTTCCAGCACAGCGTTCACCTGTCGTCCAGCTAAATCATTTCCCATGATAAAGGAAATGCCTTTAACTGGCAAGGAAGGTCTCACCCCTATCTTAAAGAAACCAGTGACCAAATCAGATTGTACATGAATACAGTGTAACGGGGCTGGCACGAAACCCATCTCAATACCTTGAACTAGGACACTAGAACCACAGGAAGATTTCTCAGACAGAGGTAGTACATCAGAGAGGATAAAGGATTGTGAGGCTCCAGTATCTCGTAAGATCTGAACTGTACACTGATCTTTTGGATCCCCTGTCAAGGAAACTAAACCCTTGGAAGTAAATGGCCTGAAACAAGGATCGAGAACATCCTGATCATTGTGCATCTGTTGATCGGAATCAGGTGCCATTTTAATCAGACCAACCCCTTTGGGTTGTCTAAAGTTCTGAGAGGACGGTTGCTGCTTACGTTTCAATGTTAAACAGTCAGAAATAACATGACCAGATTTATGACAGTAGTAACATGTCCGCTCCTCTTTTGAGCGTGGAGGTGACATTTTTGGTCGGGGGTGTGTGAATTCTGAATGGTTGGGGACAGAAGGTCTCTGAGAGAAATCATGGTGGAGAAACGAGTCACGCCTATCTACAAACACAGTTTTATGGGTTAGCGCAAACTCATCAGCTAATACAGCAGCTTGCTGCAGAGTGGACACTTTCTGCTCACTCAGGTAAATTACAATACGCTCTGGCAAACGATTCTTAAACTCTTCTAATAGAATGAGTTCTCTGAGAGAGTTAAGATCTGAGGCCTTGCTTGCTGCACACCATTTATCAAAGAGAGTTCCCTTCTCTCTAGCAAACTCTACAAAGGTCTGGTTGACAGCTCTCTTGTGACTGCGAAACCTCTGCCTATAAGCTTCGGGCACAAGCTCATATGCACGAAGGATGGCAGCCTTCACAGTATCATACAATAGACTATCTTCTAGGGAAAGTGTTGAACAAACCTCTTGGGCTTTACCAGTCAATTTGCATTGAAGCAACAAAGGCCAGACCTCTCTTGGCCAGCGCAATGAAGCAGCAATACGCTCAAACACATTAAAATAAGTATCAACTTCTGTCTCTCGGAACGGAGGCACCAAAGCAATGTGTTTACTTATATCAAAAGTGTGTGATGAATAAGCTGTGGAGGAGGACATACCCGGGCCTTGTGGAGGAGTCGGTGTAGCAGAGTTGGATTCACTCCTTAGGACTTCCAGCTCCAACCTCCGCAGTCTGAGCTCTTTTTCCACTTCATGCTCAAGCTCCAACCTACGAATGTTAACAGCCCTTTCATTTTCTGCCTCAAGCTCCATTCTACGAAGCCGATACTCCGCCTCACGTGCTTGTGCCTTCTCCTGAGCCTCCATCTGGAGACGTGCTATTCTAACCTTGACCTGGGCCCCTTCTCGAGACCCAGTTGACACAGGAGAGGTCAAGTGAAAATGTGGCAATGTGACGTTCACACCTGCCTTTTCAGCACCATGGGCTTGCTCCCCAGAAGGCGGTGCTTCCGTAGGTTCACCAGGAGGACTTGCATGTTCATCAGAGACCGCAGGTAAAACAAGCGTCCCCTGCTCCAACAGCTTATCTACCACAAGACACCTGATATCCTGCCTTGCGGCAGCTATCTAGCGCTTCCCAAGTAGGATTGCTCAAGAATTTCCCCAGATCAAAAGTACTAACTGCCATTTTTTTTTTTTTTACACAAATGCCATTTTTACACACAAATCAATTAATTACTATACAAGTGTAAACAAACACAGTTCACCAAATCCATCAACCAACAATTGAACACGGGTTACAAAATCCAGGCAGAGCCCCCATTTATGTTACGACCCCTGTGAGTCTAAAGTGGTCTGCACACGGCGGGCGACAGACGTCGCCTGGCGATGCGATCGCCTGTTGCTCAACGACAATCGCTTGTCCCCCCACACCAGAGGCGACCGTCGCTCTGTCTAGCTGGGTGTGGTTACTTGTTTCCCCCCGGAGGGAGATATAGGAGGACGGACCGCCGGGACCGGAGGTCATGTTGTTGTGAAGTGAGCGTATTAGCAGCTCTTCACTAGCACTAGCAGGTAGCTGTGTTGCGCGTTACGAGGGAATATTAACCTGTAAAACCCATATTGAGCTGGAATTAAACCACCATATACGAATACAACCTCTCCTCATTCTTCCTGACATTACTGCATGCCTGATCGCTACGATACGTTCATTACCAACGATTGGACAAGTATTGTTATGCAGCTGCTGAGAGAGTGTATTTTTCACGGAAGACGCAAACTGTTTTGTTCTCAACCATAATTTTCTTTGGACAATAAACCTTACAAACTACATCAGCTGCAGCCTGGACATTAAACTCTGTCAACATCCACAACTTATTTTGTTACCCGAGTATTAAAACACTAGTAGGTGCATCGTGGCGCATTGTTCATTTATTAGTTACTGACAAGCGGCCACTACAGCTTCTCAAACTAACGTTATTTATTTAAATTGTTCCCGTTAATAATAATGAACATAAGTAGCATGGTAATAATACGGAGGTTATTGATCAATGAATGTATTGAATGATACATTAATGGTGTACAAATGATACACCAGTAGAACTACTGTAGAAGTCATTTCCTCATTGTCCTGCCTGCCGTCGCCTCGAAAAATAGGATCGAGGCGATTTTGAGCGAGGCGACAGAAATAGCTGCGCGACCGTCGCTTCAGAATCTCCTGCCGTGTGGGTTGTCTCATTCATAACAATGAAGGCGATACAATTCTGTCTGTCGGCTCGCTAAAAAAAACGGTCGCCTGGCTAAAATCGCTCGCCGTGTGGGGACCCCTTAAGGGTAAAGGGCTGTAACATAACAGTTGGTTGACAGAAAAGATGGACCACGTTTGTAAACAACAATGATATTTATTGGTAGATGCAAAGGAAGCACATGTAGCTCAGGGGTGAGCCCAGGCCAAAACAACAAACAAACACCACTATACTCCAAATAAACACAATCTAATCTATGGTAAAAGAGATTACATTACCTAAACTACTCTTACCTAACCAAAACAGGAGAAAACAATGTCCAAAGGAAATGGCAGCTCACCCCATCTGTGCTTCCTGAGAAAGAGAGAAAAACACATTAATTATACAGAAACAAAAGCAGAATATGTACAAAAACAAACTATAACTAACAATGCTCTCTCTGTGGCCATACACACACAAGGAAATTACTACTAAGCACCAAAGGCCAATAAACGAAATGCAATACTGTCAAAGTTACAGGTTTACCAAAATTACAAGGCCTAGCATCATGCCAGAGAGAGAGAGAGACTGAAGTGAGAAGCCATGTTTTAACAGGTGTGGGGTGATCCATGATTGGGTGGTGTGGATTGAGTGTTGGAGTCTGGAAAGCCATCCACCAATCACTGCTGTGTTGCAATAATGGAAGGATTGGCCTGGCAGGGACCAATGGGGAAGGGAACAATGGCTGGAGGGAGGAAACAAAATGGAGAACACACACACATGGTAAGAGCATTGAGTAATGCATGACAAAGAATAATATACTATAATGTAATCTACTTAGCCTATAAAAGTGACAGTATGTCCGTAGAGTCATTTAAACCTGTAAAGAGGTGGCATGTAGTCTATCAAAATACAATAAATAACAATGTATAAATACAATAAATAAATAAAGTGATCCTAACTGGCCTATAAAATGATACCTGTCTATGGAATCATTTAAACCTGGGAGTGAGGTGGCCTGTAGTCTATCGATCCAGCGACTTTCTTTCTGGTTTAGAATTCTTTGTCTATTACCTCCTCTAGACGTGAGTGGAACACTGTCAATTCCGATAGCTGTAAATAAAGCAGAGGTACTATGGTGAACTTCATGAATATGTTTAGCCATTGCATAATCCATGTTGTTAGTTTTAATAGCATATTTATGATCTGCCAGTCGATCAAGTAGACAGCGTTTCGTACGACCAACATAAAAAGAGTCACATTTGGAACAAGACAGTATATAAATAACATGTGTCGTTTGACAATTAATAAAGCTGTTAGAAGTATATGTCTGTTTTGTAACTGGGTGGGTAAGAGCTTTTGATCTTATCACCACATCACATTGTTTGCAGTGACCACATCTATACGTTCCTATAGGAGGCTTAGGTAGCCATGTAGATTTGACATCTGCCGGTAGATGGCTTCGTACTAATTTATCTCCGAGATTGGGAGCTCTCCTAAATGTACAGAGGGGCGGGTCAGGGAAAATGTTAGACAGGGACTCATCACATTGGATCAAGCTCCAATTCTTTTTAATTATATTGCGAACAGCAAGGGCTTTAGTACTATAAGTGGTAGAGAAAAACACCCTATCGGTTTTCTCTTTCAGTGTCTTTCTTTTTAAGAGGGAGTCGCGTTCTACAGTAGCGGCTTCAGATATAGCTATTTTAAGAGTATTATGTGTATAGCCACGTTCTCTAAAGCGATCATACAGTACATCTCTCCGCTCTTTTCTCTAAAATCAGCCTCACTGTCACAAATTCTACGTACTCTTTTAAATTGGCCGTACGGAACATTGTTGATCAAAGTAGAGGGGTGGAAGCTCTCTGCATGTAAAATAGTATTTTTATGCGTTAACTTCCTGTACAATGACGTATGTAAGTCACCATTCAAGTCTTTAGTGATTTCTAAGTCCAGAAAATGGATCTTATCAGGACTAAAATCTAGAGACAGTTTTATATTTGGGTTAGTGTTGTTCAAATAACTATGAAAAGCTTTCAATTCATCAATAGTGCCTTTCCACCACATAATGATGTCATCTATATATCTGGCCCACCAGATGATCTTATCTTTAAATACGTTTTGAGTGTTGAACACATAGTCCTCCTCCCATTTTCCCATAAACAAGCCTGCATATGAAGGGCTAAAACATGCACCCATAGCACAGCCTTTTACCTGTCGATACATTTTGTCCTGAAATAAAAACACATTATTAAGTAAAGTAAATTTGGTTAGTTCGACTAAAAAATCTGTAGGGGGGTCCTGTGAGTCAGTGCGAGTATCTAAAAAATTTCTCATGGCTGTCATGCCTTGGTCATGGGCAATACTGGTGTAAAGGGCTTCTACATCCATTGTCGCCAAGTAAGTGCCTGGTCCAATATTCCCTTGCTCTTTGATTTTATTGAGAACATCTGTAGTGTCCTGTAAATAAGCTGGAAGCGTTGGAAGTAGTGGTTTAATAAAAAAATCTACGTATTTAGATATAGGCTCAGTTAGGCTATCGTTCCCTGAAATCACTGGTCTCCCCGGTGGTTCAGCAAGGTTTTTATGTATCTTAGGCAATAAATAGAAGGAGGCCATACAAGGGTTATCATTGTATAAGAACTTAAATTCTGAGCAGAGATAAGGTTATCTTCTTTCGACCGAACTAGCAAGTTTTTAAGTTCTTCTGCTAATATAGTTGACGGGTTAGAAGTAAGAGGGAGATAAAAAGTAGTGTCCTGAAGTTGTCGGGACGCCTCTTTAACGTATTGTTCTACACCCCAAACTACTATGGCTCCTCCCTTGTCGGCTCTCTTAATGACAATATTTCTATTATCTGAGAGTTCTTTGAGGGCATCTCGTTCGTTTTTAGTCAAATTATGGTGGACATGTGTCTTGCTATTAGTTAATTTCTTTACTTCATAATTTACTTTTTTCTCGAATGTGCTCAACGTAGTATTCTGTACTACTGGACAAAAATATGATTTAGGCTTAAAAGGAGTACATGGAGTAATAATATTTTGACTAACTGGGGTAAACACACACTGTGGATTCTGCTTATACCATGCCTTAATGTGTAGATTCCTATAAAAGCGAAACAAGTCTGTTTTTAATTCAAAGTCATTGGGAAGATTGGTCGGGGAGAAAGAGAGACCTTTGGATAATACCTTGTTCTGCGCATCAGTAAGCTGTACGTCTGACAAGTTGATCACTACCTCTGTTGGCTCCGTGTGTGATATTTGCGATGCAGGTTTCTTTCTCCCCCTCCTCGTCCTCTTCCTCTATTTTCCTTGTGGGGTGTCCGTGTGTCCTTGTCTTGGCTCGTTAGAGATTGGTCTTCTCCTAAAAAATCCACTCCGGGGTTCCTTCGTGGGGCATCAGAGTCTTCTTCTTCACTGGTGAAGTTGAAGGAGACAGTGCGGGGACGTGTGCGCTTGGGTTCATGGAAGTGTTGAGCCTTGCGTCTATGCCATGGGCAAATATCACACACGGAGCCAACAGAGGTAGTGATCAACTTGTCAGACGTACAGCTTACTGATGCGCAGAACAAGGTATTATCCAAAGGTCTCTCTTTCTCCCCGACCAATCTTCCCAATGACTTTGAATTAAAAACAGACTTGTTTCGCTTTTATAGGAATCTACACATTAAGGCATAGTATAAGCAGAATCCACAGTGTGTGTTTACCCCAGTTAGTCAAAATATTATTACTCCATGTACTCCTTTTAAGCCTAACTCATATTTTTGTCCAGTAGTACAGAATACTACGTTGAGCACATTCGAGAAAAAAGTTAATTATGAAGTAAAGAAATTAACTAATAGCAAGACACATGTCCACCATAATTTGACTAAAAACGAACGAGATGCCCTCAAAGAACTCTCAGATAATAGAAATATTGTCATTAAGAGAGCCGACAAGGGAGGAGCCATAGTAGTTTGGGGTGTAGAACAATACGTTAAAGAGGCGTCCCGACAACTTCAGGACACTACTTTTTATCTCCCTCTTACTTCTAACCCGTCAACTATATTAGCAGAAGAACTTAAAGACTTGCTAGTTCGGTCGAAAGAAGATAACCTTATCTCTGACCAAGAATTTAAGTTCTTATACAATGATAACCCTCGTATGGCCTCCTTCTATTTATTGCCTAAGATACATAAAAACCTTGCTGAACCACCGGGGAGACCAGTGATTTCAGGGAACGATAGCCTAACTGAGCCTATATCTAAATACGTAGATTTTTTTATTAAACCACTACTTCCAACGCTTCCAGCTTATTTACAGGACACTACAGATGTTCTCAATAAAATCAAAGAGCAAGGGAATATTGGACCAGGCACTTACTTGGCGACAATGGATGTAGAAGCCCTTTACACCAGTATTGCCCATGACCAAGGCATGACAGCCATGAGAAATTTTTTAGATACTCGCACTGACTCACAGGACCCCCCTACAGATTTTTTAGTCGAACTAACCAAATTTACTTTACTTAATAATGTGTTTTTATTTCAGGACAAAATGTATCGACAGGTAAAAGGCTGTGCTATGGGTGCATGTTTTAGCCCTTCATATGCAGGCTTGTTGATGGGAAAATGGGAGGAGGACTATGTGTTCAACACTCAAAACGTATTTAAAGATAAGATCATCTGGTGGGCCAGATATATAGATGACATCATTATGTGGTGGAAAGGCACTATTGATGAATTGAAAGCTTTTCATAGTTATTTGAACAACACTAACCCAAATATAAAACTGTCTCTAGATTTTAGTCCTGATAAGATCCATTTTCTGGACTTAGAAATCACTAAAGACTTGAATGGTGACTTACATACGTCATTGTACAGGAAGTTAACGCATAAAAATACTATTTTACATGCAGAGAGCTTCCACACCTCTACTTTGATCAACAATGTTCCGTACGGCCAATTTAAAAGAGTACGTAGAATTTGTGACAGTGAGGCTGATTTTAGAGAAAAGAGCGGAGAGATGTACAGGTATGATCGCTTTAGAGAACGTGGCTGTTGTGAAGGATCAGATTAAACCGAATATATATATTTATTTGTATATATATATTTAAGAGTATTTGTATATCGTTTGATATCCCCTGTATATTCCTTGTACAATATGCACTGAATATCCCTTTAGTCTACTAAACAGCCCATAATAGTTTCATTCTACCATTGGACGAGAACCTGGCGCCAGCAGCCATACCCCTAGGTTCAAGTTCAATCGTGCCGCCCAACATGTCGTGGCAAGCCCGGTTCCGCGTAGGAATACGTCTGGCGAAACACGAATGGTACTATTTGTTCACAGCGCATATATATATGGCGCAAGTAAAGTAGAACTTTCTTTTAGTCCAGTTCTTTACCCTCCAACCGAGTAACAGACGCGAAGCCTCACCCACGACGCACGTGTGGTGCAGTAAGGCCTACTTGGCCTCAGAATAGGCATTGAGATATCGTGTGGATTAATAGTTGAATTGTCATAGTTTGGCACTATACCGTCGAGTTGGACGTATTTCTATTAAGCTAATAATAGTCTATTATGTATGGTGCATCGTTCGGTTAGAGTTATAAAGTTATCAGTACCCCCATCGTTCCTGACGTTATCTGGAGTCTTAACCAGGCTGGGCAGACCACTAGTGGTGCTTGCATCCGAGGAGCTCCGGGCCAGGGCGACTGGACCTGTACATTGGATTACTCTACCCGGACGACGGCGAGCCTTCCACGGCTTGGATTATGCTTTGGGTGCTTTGATTATTCCATGGATAACGGCCAACACTGCGGAGTGTTGGAACTACCCCCCGGAGACGAGTCCAGGTGAGACGGCGCTCTACACCAGTGAGGTCGCCTCACGTCTCTCCGTTGTGGACCGGCAGCTACCGTCCACCAGAGGGTCCAGCTGTATTCATCTGCGGACCGAGGTTCTGTGGGCACCATGTTCAAGACTTTGAATTCTCCCAAGAAATCGTCGGCCAGATGGGATACCGCCAGTGGCTTCTCTAACCCCCCCCTCCTACTGTCTTACAACCAGCGGGACCCCCCCCCCTTAGTGTATCCAGCTATAATCATTTAAGTACCATCGCTATAGTTTCCTAAAGAACCAGGTTGTATACTTACTCCCTGCGTAACCAGAGATTGGACATTCAATGTTGATTTACCTACGAATACTCATTTGCCATACAAGTGCATTTCAAATCATAAGTGTAAACAAGTGAACGTTGTATATACCTTTTGCTATATTAAATATTCGATTTGTACATTTGTGTGGACTTCGTTTCATCAGGTGGGAAAGTGTTCATCATATCTATATCATGTACTGGATGGCCAGAAGTTAAAGTACAAGAGGTAGTGGTTTAATACCATACTTAACAATACAGTCAGGGAATTGTACCCCTCAGTTACAATTGGTCCTTCGAGCCGGAGGGTAACTAGTGTAATATTAATATAGTGTTATTAATATTAAAATGGCCTATGATGAACACTCCACGAAACGGTCCTCCTAACCTAGAACGCCCGCGGCGCAGACGACAGACACCTCAGTACTTAGAGGATTACGCTGTCAGTCAACTACCTAGCCTTCGACAAACGGTAAACGCGGTAAAAGTAGAAAGTAAAATTATGTCTGACCTTAACGACCAGGTTTCCCCGACCACAGAGGCCCTAGTAGGTTCTAATGTAACTGACCAAGCTCACGGTGGGGACCAGGAGGGAGCTGACGTGCCTTTACCCCCCGCCAATCCCGAAGAAGTAGTCCCCGACCAGCCCCGGGAGGAAGACAACCCTACAGAGAGAGAACTCTGCACGGAAGAAGAGGAGGAGAGCGCCGAGGAAATAGAGCTCCAGGACTCCCCAACGAGTACACCCAGGAGCGGCTCACACAGGAGCGGCTCACCTCCACAACCGCCTTCCCCCAGCGAAGCGGAGAGGATGCTACAACAGGCATTCCTCGTCAGTCTGACAGCCTCTACCGAACGTGATCGACTTCAGGGCGAACGCGATCGACTCCAAGCACAGCAACGGAGCGAAGAAGAGCGCACACGCCTGGAGATGAGACGCCTTCAGACGGAAGAGAATATGGCAAGAGACCGGGCCGACGCCCAGCGCGCCGCTGCCGGTGCCCAAAGAGAAGCAGATCTCACCAAGCGCGAAGTCGAGCGCGACAAGTTACAAGCGCAGCTAATGGAGCAGCTGATCCGCAAGGCAACACCCTCTCCCTCCGCCAGGGGTTCAAGGAACTCGTCGAGACAACAGTCAAGGGCAGCGTCTCCTAACCGAGCAAGCGACCCTGAACTTGACCAACAGACCGAGCCTATGCCCCCCGCAGACCCCCTTCCCAGACCGGTCCAAGCGAGACCCAGCTACAAGGAAGGAGCGGCATACACTGCGGAGAAGCTAAATAAACGATTACAGGATCTGGAAGACCTGATAGAGGAAGAAGAGGGAGAGGAGGAGAACCAAGCCCGACGACAGCACAGTACTCCACCGGACCAGGAGGTCCAGTACAGCCCAGGCTATACCCCCGCGGCGCTGCGCTACAGACCCCCGACTCTATTCACGGGTGAGCACGACGCACGACCAGCCCCGAGGAATAGCACCTGGACCAGCGGGCCATGGTACCCTGTCGGTACCAGCCCACAGAGAGGCGCAAGAGGGGACTCGCCTAGGAGGTCTCTCCCCCAACGCTCGCCGATGTATCAGCCATCCACGGCGTCATACATTGCCACGCCGTCGTTTCCAGACTTCGCCTATGAGAGTCGAGCACAGTACACGGAGCTCCGGATGTGCTTAGAGACAATGATGGTGGATGTCGCTGATGAACGCCACAAGTATGTAATATTACTGAAGCACCTGAAAGTACCGCGAGCGCACAATATAGCGCTAGCCTATGCTACCTCTACGACACCATACACAGCGGCCCTTGCAGCGCTGGACCAGAGATATGGACGTATATGGGATTACGTAATCCAAGAGATAAGGCATATTGATCGCCTACCCCCAGCAACAGACAATCGCTCATTAGACGACCTGTCAATCAAAGTGCAGTCCCTGGTAGGGATGCTGGGAGCGCAACGGGAAAAGGGCATGCATGAGCTATACGCCAACTCTAACGTCGAGAGGATTTTGGAGAAGCTGCCACCCGCAAGACAAGAGCGTTTTAGGCGGCAGAGAGACTACCGGGATCCCAACGGCCCCGAACCATCCCTCCTTGATCTAGCCGACTTCCTGGCGAGAGAAGTCAGCAGCTTACGACTGGATACGTTCGGGCGGAGCACGCCAAGCGCCAGAGAGGGACCCAGGAGAATAAATGATGGAAGAAGATCGGTGACTGTCATGCACCAATCAGAGTCAGTACCGAGCAGTAAGAGCCACAGCACCCCCTCGAGAAAAGAGAAGTGGAAGATGGCGTGCCCCTACTGTGAGAAAGAACACTGGCTGTCACAATGTGACCTGTTCACAAAGATGAATGCAGAAGAAGTGAGTCAATGGATAAAGTCCAACAGGCGCTGTTACCGATGTGCGCGACCACACATGGCAGCCGAATGCCGCCTAAAGAAAAGGTGCAGTCGGTGCGACGGAGCCCATCTAGATATACTACACGAAAGTAACAGAAGACGGCCTTCACCTGCACCATCGAGCGGCACCAAGGCAAGTGTCATGTACATTGACCCCGCCAGCAGCAGCGGCGCCCAAGTGCTCTTAAAGGTAGTCCGTGTGACATGGAGCTACCAAGATAAAGTCATGGACACTTACGCCGTCCTTGATGACGGGTCAGAGAAGACCCTTCTGCTCGCGTCCGCTGCGGCCCAGCTGGGACTGCGGGGGAGCAAGAACGAAATGACGATTCGGACAATAAGAAGAGATTTAAAGACGATAAAGGGCGAGAATGTCTCCTTCACTATCGCAGCAAACGGGCAGCCAGAGCGACGGTATAGGATTACAAATGCTTTCACCAGCCAAGAAATAGGACTATCGCAGTACACCTACCCTATCGCCAAGTTGATGGATAAATATGTGCACCTGCGACAACTACCTATCCCGCTTATAGACGGCGCTACCCCGACCCTGCTGATAGGCTCCGACCATGCAGAACTCATAGTCCCGATTGACCGGGTCCATACAGGACCCCGAGGCTGTCCTGCAGCAGTCGAGACCCGCCTAGGGTGGACCCTACAAGGCCCCCTCGCTAAATCTCTCAACCGAACAGCAGCCACTAGCTGCCTCCACTCCAGAACGACAGAAGAAGACACCACTCTCCTGCAACATGTCGAGAGGCTATGGACACTAGAGACAATGCCCTTTAAGAACGAAAAGAAAGATATTCGTTCTAAAGAAGACATTTACGCCATCAACCTACTCGAGCAGGGGACAAAGAGAGTCACAGTCGGCGGAGTGATGAGATACGCAACTCCACTCCTGAGGCGAGAGGGAATGCCCACCTTTCACGCAAAGAAAGACGCCACGGAGCGCTATCTATTTGGCCTAGCCAAAGACCCCGCTCAAGAGCGTGTGTACCGCGCTGAGATTGAGAAGCTAATCACAGCGGGACACGTAACAAAGATTGACATTAAAGAGGCCGATCAGACGACCGAATCATGGTACGTGCCGCATCACAAGGTCCACCACAACGGCAAGGATCGCATTGTGTTTAACTGCAGCTACCAGATCGGATCCCAAAACCTGAATAAAGAGCTCTTGCCCGGCCCCACACTCGGCCCCTCCCTACTAGGCGTGCTACTGCGCTTCCGCCAGGACAAGGTGGCTATCAGCGGGGATATCAAAGGGATGTTCCTGCAGGTGAGACTAGCGGAGGAGGACAAGCCCCTGCTGCGGTTCCTATGGAGAGAGAGGATCGGAGATGAGAACCCAGCCATCTACCAGTGGGAAGTACTCCCCTTCGGAACCACATGCAGCCCGTGCTGTGCTACATTTGCACTACAGAAACACGTCGCAGAGGACCCAGCAGCAGATGAAGAGGTCCGACACAGTGTGAAGAACAGTTTCTACGTGGACAACTGTTTACAAAGCGTTTCGACTCAAGAAGAAGCCGAGGCTCTCCTAATCAAGCTACGCGCCTCCCTGATCAAAGGCGGCTTTGATCTCAGGCAGTGGGCCAGCAGTGACCCGCACGTATTGCGCAGCCTCTCCCCCGCGGACAAGGCTGCCAGCAGCGAGACCTGGATGGCGACCATCCCAGGAGAAGCCCAAGAAATGACACTAGGACTAGTCTGGCGCTTCAAAACAGACTCGCTCCACTATAGACACAAACCCTTGACTCCAGAGCAGGGAAGGTCGACTGCGACACCGACCACCAGACGGAGTGTGTACAGAACACTCGCCAGACAATATGACCCGTTGGGATGTATTCTACCTTACACCACCAGGGCAAAGATGATTGTACGAGCACTATGGGACAAGGACCAGGGCTGGGACGACCCAATACCCGCACAACCTTGCCTCAACATGGAGAGAGTGGGAGACGGAACTCCGCTCACTCCCAGGCGTCAATATACGCCGCAGCTACTTCCCATCCACAGTGAGGCCAGAGACATGCAAGATTGATCTACACGTCTTCAGCGACGCCTCCGAAGTAGCCTATGGATCGGTGGCCTACTTGCGCGCCCAAGAGAAGGAAGGAAAGATACACACTGCTTTCATCCTGGCCCGCTCAAGAATAGCCCCACGAAAGCAACAATCTATCCCGCGTCTAGAGCTCTGCGCAGCCCTAGCAGGAGCGCATCTAGCCACGTTAATCCAACGTGAACTCACCATTCCGGTGCACAGAACAATCTTGTGGTCAGATTCCACGACAGTACTCACATGGATCAAGTCTGATTCATGCAGATACAAAGTCTTCGTGGGAGTCAGAGTCACCGAGATTCAAGAGTTAACAGAAGCAGCGAGCTGGCGGTATGTGGACACCAAACACAACCCAGCTGACGTCATCACCCGGGGAATGTCTCTGGATGACCTCACCCGTCGCAACATCTACAGTGACGGACCAGAATTCCTCAAGCTCCCGGAAGGAGAGTGGCCTACGCCCACCCCACGGGAAGCAAGTAACGAGGAGGCTGAGAACAAGAAACCTATGTTCTGTGGACTGAGCACAGTCGCCTCCACAGACCCCAACATAGATGACTGCATTACCCTAGAGAGTGCGCAGCAGAGGACATTCCTGTGGCACCACCCAGAGATTCAGTCCACCACTGACATGTCAGCAGCTGACTACGAAGAAGCAGAACTTCTTCTACTACAACGAGCCCAGAGAGACTCGTTCCCCGATGAGCTAGACTGTCTACAGGGAGGAAAGCCCGTCCCATCAGACAGCAGACTGCTCCACCTGGCACCCGAGAGTGACGCCCATAATCTCATCAGAGTGGGTGGTCGCCTGCGGAGAGCCCCCGATCTACCGGATGACATTAACTACCCGATAGTCTTGAACAGCCGACACAAGGTCACAGAGCTGATCATAAAGAAATACGACGAGGATGTACACCACGCAGGAGCAGAGAGAGTCTTCGCGGAGATCAGACGTCGCTATTGGATACTTCAAGGAAGAGAAGCGGTGCGACGCTTCCAGCGAACCTGTCTAGACTGCCAAAAGTGGCGCGCGCAGCCCAGCATACCACGGACGGCTGACTTACCCCCCTGTCGCCTCCGACTCGGCGACAAGCCATTCCACTCCACAGGCATGGACTGCTTTGGCCCGTTGTATATAAAGAGAGGAAGAGGAACCGAGAAGCGGTGGGGTATTGTATTCAAATGCATGACCACCAGAGCGATACATATCGAGCTCCTTCCGACCATGAGCACAGACTCATTCCTTATGGCCTTCCGAAGATTCACATCACGGAAAGGAAAACCGTCTGCATTGTTGTCTGATCACGGGACGGACTTCAGGGGCGGAGAGGGAGAGCTGAGAGAGAGCTTCCAAGCTATGGGCCCAGAACTTAGGACCCACCTCGCTCCATCCCAGATTGACTTCCAGTTTGGTCCCCCGAACGCACCCCACTTCGGTGGAACCTGGGAACGAGAGGTACGTTCTATGGGGACAGCCCTGTGCGCCGTGCTTGGGGCCCAGACTGTGGCGGAGGAGGTCCTGATGACGGTCCTCACGGAGATCGAGGGAGTATTGAACTCAAAGCCCCTCGGTTACGTCTCCAGTGATGTGGCGGATGTCGACCCAGTCACCCCCAACACACTCTTGGTGGGGCGGCTGGACCCCGCGCTGCCCCAGACAATGTGCAGGCCTGAGGAAGCGAACGGCCGAGGAATGTGGAGGTGCAGTCAAGTGCTGGCTGACGGGTTTTGGAGCAGCTTCCTACTCCGCTGCCTGCCGTCTCTGCAGACCCGCCAGAAGTGGGTAAAAGAGAGAGACAATTTGACAGAAGGAACAGTCGTCATGATTATCGACCAGTCACTACCCAGAGCTATGTGGCCGGCTGGCCGCGTAAGCAAAGTGATCACCGGTGCCGATGGCAAGGTCCGAGCAGCAGAAGTACTCGTCCAAGGGCGCACTTACACACGACCCGTGGCGAGGCTAATAGAACTGCCCCGACTCCCAGATACTATCGATGATGACCATGACCCCATGACTTTGTGAGTTGACTGACCCTTACAGCGGACCTTGAGTGGTAGACAGTGCGGTTAATCTGTCTCTGCTTAGCTAATTAGGTGGGACTAATTAGGGTGCGGCTGTTGTGAAGGATCAGATTAAACCGAATATATATATTTATTTGTATATATATATTTAAGAGTATTTGTATATCGTTTGATATCCCCTGTATATTCCTTGTACAATATGCACTGAATATCCCTTTAGTCTACTAAACAGCCCATAATAGTTTCATTCTACCATTGGACGAGAACCTGGCGCCAGCAGCCATACCCCTAGGTTCAAGTTCAATCGTGCCGCCCAACATGTCGTGGCAAGCCCGGTTCCGCGTAGGAATACGTCTGGCGAAACACGAATGGTACTATTTGTTCACAGCGCATATATATATGGCGCAAGTAAAGTAGAACTTTCTTTTAGTCCAGTTCTTTACCCTCCAACCGAGTAACAGACGCGAAGCCTCACCCACGACGCACGTGTGGTGCAGTAAGGCCTACTTGGCCTCAGAATAGGCATTGAGATATCGTGTGGATTAATAGTTGAATTGTCATAGTTTGGCACTATACCGTCGAGTTGGACGTATTTCTATTAAGCTAATAATAGTCTATTATGGATGGTGCATCGTTCGGTTAGAGTTATAAAGTTATCAGTACCCCCATCGTTCCTGACGTTATCTGGAGTCTTAACCAGGCTGGGCAGACCACTAGTGGTGCTTGCATCCGAGGAGCTCCGGGCCAGGGCGACTGGACCTGTACATTGGATTACTCTACCCGGACGACGGCGAGCCTTCCACGGCTTGGATTATGCTTTGGGTGCTTTGATTATTCCATGGATAACGGCCAACACTGCGGAGTGTTGGAACTACCCCCCGGAGACGAGTCCAGGTGAGACGGCGCTCTACACCAGTGAGGTCGCCTCACGTCTCTCCGTTGTGGACCGGCAGCTACCGTCCACCAGAGGGTCCAGCTGTATTCATCTGCGGACCGAGGTTCTGTGGGCACCGTGTTCAAGACTTTGAATTCTCCCAAGAAATCGTCGGCCAGATGGGATACCGCCAGCGGCTTCTCTAACCCCCCCCTCCTACTGTCTTACAACCAGCGGGACCCCCCCCCCCCTTAGTGTATCCAGCTATAATCATTTAAGTACCATCGCTATAGTTTCCTAAAGAACCAGGTTGTATACTTACTCCCTGCGTAACCAGAGATTGGACATTCAATGTTGATTTACCTACGAATACTCATTTGCCATACAAGTGCATTTCAAATCATAAGTGTAAACAAGTGAACGTTGTATATACCTTTTGCTATATTAAATATTCGATTTGTACATTTGTGTGGACTTCGTTTCATCAGGTGGGAAAGTGTTCATCATATCTATATCATGTACTGGATGGCCAGAAGTTAAAGTACAAGAGGTAGTGGTTTAATACCATACTTAACAATACAGTCAGGGAATTGTACCCCTCAGTTACAGTGGCTATACACATAATACTCTTAAAATAGCTATATCTGAAGCCGCTACTGTAGAACGCGACTCCCTCTTAAAAAGAAAGACACTGAAAGAGAAAACCGATAGGGTGTTTTTCTCTACCACTTATAGTACTAAAGCCCTTGCTGTTCGCAATATAATTAAAAAGAATTGGAGCTTGATCCAATGTGATGAGTCCCTGTCTAACATTTTCCCTGACCCGCCCCTCTGTACATTTAGGAGAGCTCCCAATCTCGGAGATAAATTAGTACGAAGCCATCTACCGGCAGATGTCAAATCTACATGGCTACCTAAGCCTCCTATAGGAACGTATAGATGTGGTCACTGCAAACAATGTGATGTGGTGATAAGATCAAAAGCTTTTACCCACCCAGTTACAAAACAGACATATACTTCTAACAGCTTTATTAATTGTCAAACGACACATGTTATTTATATACTGTCTTGTTCCAAATGTGACTCTTTTTATGTTGGTCGTACGAAACGCCGTCTACTTGATCGACTGGCAGATCATAAATATGCTATTAAAACTAACAACATGGATTATGCAATGGCTAAACATATTCATGAAGTTCACCATAGTACCTCTGCTTTATTTACAGCTATCGGAATTGACAGTGTTCCACTCACGTCTAGAGGAGGTAATAGACAAAGAATTCTAAACCAGAAAGAAAGTCGCTGGATCGATAGACTACAGGCCACCTCACTCCCAGGTTTAAATGATTCCATAGACATGGTATCATTTTTATAGGCCAGTAGATCACTTTATTTATTTATTGTATTTATACATTGTTATTTATTGTATTTTGATAGACTACAGGCCACCTTTTTACATGTTTAAATGACTCTACGGACATACTGTCACTTTTATAGGCTAAGTAGATTACATTATAGTATTATTATTCTTTGTCATGCATTACTCAATGCTCTTACATTGTTGTTGTTTTGATAATTGTTTTTTGATAATTGTTTTTTGATAATTGTTGGTAATTGTTTATATTATTATTGATCTATTCTATTTTTGACTCATTTCTTTATGTTGTTATAATATTTTGAGCTTGTGTGTATATATACTTATATAATATACAAATTTGTTTTTCTATTTAGTATTATTGTATATTTACTTCAACTCAAGTTGAGAATGTTGCTTTGCCTTCATTTAATTGTGACCAGCTGTCCCCCATTGTAATTAGTGTCTCCCTGAGTTGTGTGTTTTTTCCTTTTTTCCTCTATTTAGTCACAGTATTGTTTTTGTCACAGCAACACCCTGAAGAAGGCCATGTAGGCCGAAACATGTTGGACTTTTAAAAGATTTTTCTAAATAATGTAAGCCACTTATTAAAGGCTTTTTAAAAACTGTAGAGCTGCCTTGGATCTCAACCTTTCTTATATAAGCGAATCCTACCCCGGATTTAATCCAAAGAGCACCTACCTGAAACAAAATAAGAACGCTGAAGCCCTCTCCATATCCTTTGTTCAGTACTGGTAGCCTATCTTGAATTCCTAGCCTGCCCATTCCTTTAAAGGCCATTGTAGTAACCAGACACATGTCTACCATGTGTGGACTGAACTGTTCAAAACACACGTACAAATAAATGCAAGTACACAAATGCGCTAACTCATACCTGTTCTTGCCCTCTAGGCGGCGGTAGAGTAGACTTTGAGGACTTTGTGGAGCTGATGGGTCCCAAGATGCTGGCCGAGACAGCAGACATGATCGGAGTGAAGGAATTAAGGGAAGCCTTCAGAGAGGTGATGCCGTCCTACATCCTCATTGTTGTGAAATTACATTGTGTAATTTACATGGTATCACAATGTAACCCTTATTTAACCAGGCAAGTCGACTATTAAGAAGACATTCTTATTTACAGCAACGACCTGAGGCAGTTACACACACACAAACACACACACAGACACACACACACACACATGCACGCACGCACGCACGCACGCACGCACGCACGCACGCACGCACGCACGCACGCACGCACGCACGCACGCACGCACGCACGCACGCACGCACACACACACACACACACACACACACACACACACACACACACACACACACACACACACACACACACACACACACACACACACACACACACACACACAGTTTTGTGTTTGGTCTTTATTTCTTTTTACTTTTTACTTTTTTGTACTGTATGAAGCACAATCTTATAGGGGCTCATACAGAACCAAGCATTTCACTGTAATGTACTGTACATGTACCTTATATGTGACAAATAAAACAAAACTTGAATTTGAAACTTGAACTTGAGAACAATCACAGTCTTCTACTGTTGGCTACTGAGCAGCTGGGTGTCAGTGCTTTGCTCAAGGGCACTTCAGCAGTAGTTTCAGGATTATCTACCACAAAACGAAGGTTATCCTATAACCCTAGTTATATGAGTAGATAGCGAGCGCTCTGCTCTGTTGGAATATCCCCCATCACATACTGTGAATTTGAAAACTTTCAGCAACAATGCACCTACACCTGTCCGGGCCACGCCCACGGATATAAGCGAGGGGTGTGGCCGTACTCCTGTTCTTCCCTAGTCTTTCACCGTTAAAACGGAAGACAAAAAGGGGTCCTCAGTGAGTGAGAGCAGAGCGCTCGTTATCTACTCATATAACCAGGGTTATAGGATAACCTTCGTTATATTTCGTAGATAGCTCGGGTCTGCTCTGTTGTAATATAAGAGCGGAGCAGAGAGGAGAACCCGACAAATGTACCCGCTGAGGTCCCCTACAACCATCAGAATACCGGGGAGGGTCCGGGCCCCCCCACCCCCCCTAGTGAGGGGTGGGGGGGAGACAGGACACCGACCGTGCGAAAGAGGGGACAGCACCCAACAAACGCACAGGGTGAGCAGACCGCGGGACAAAAAAAATTACCCCACGGGTGAATCCGTAGCAGCGGGGTGCGAAGGAGGTCCCAGCCCCAGGCCACACAAGGCAGGCTTACCGGAGAGTCCAGGGGCCAGGACCCCCAGAAAAGGGGCCTGGTGAGGTCAACGAGGCCGTGGCATCGAGACCTTCTCCAGGCATTCACTGGTGACACCACCCTCTACACTGCCAGCGTATCGGACAGGGCCTACAACAGGTGAAGGCCCTTCTCCGCCTGGCATGCTGCGAAGACCCCCCGAGGAAGAGGCTCTGAAAACTCCCGGAGGAGGAGGCTCTGTAAGGACGTTCTCTTTCTGAGGAGGAGGCTCCGCTGAGGGGGGGGGGGGGGGGGATCCGAAGAACTTCCTGAGGAGGTTCTCCGAGGAGGCTTCCCCCCATAATCTCGCAGGGTCAGCTGGCGCACCGGGGAGAGAAACACTCCAAAAAGGAGGTGATCCCTTAATCCAGGCCGACAGGTAACCAGAGCAGAGCTTGACCTGCGCCCGGAGGACTGCGAACTACACAGGCCTGCCTAAAAGGGGCTGACTGTAAAAACAGTATCCCGGCCGCCCACCCGCCCACACGGGGGGAGGGGAGGGTGTTCGGCATGCGGTGCACAATGTCACAATCTCGTGGGGCCACGAACCTCACGGAACCAGTGTCAAGGACCCCGACTCCGCCAGTAAACTGACCACTCCACGAACCCTGATCCCGCCAATTCATTAATCCCGCAGGGTCGGGGTTCAGAGAAATAGTTCGACACAATTGGCAGACGTCATAAAACATGCGGGGGCATACCCTCGGGGAGCCGGGGTCAAACCCGGGCTCTACCAGAGCGTTGACTCCGCTACCGACATACCGGGGAGACAACCATCCCAACAGAAAAGGGTTGCTCCCTTAACCCATTAAAAAACCGGGAAACACAACTGCACGTATACACAGGCTATACAATGCAGTTTAAGGCATTTCAGGCTTAAAAAAGGGTTAACCCAGGTCAACAGGTATTGAGGGCAAGGCCCGACCTGTACCTGGAGGGCCGGGAACTACACAGGGGTGCGTAGAGGAGCTGACTGATATTAAGCAGTCCCCCCGACGGCCCCCTCCCATCCCCCGGTCGAGCAGGGAGGGAGGGGTGAAATGAATGGAGAAAGGACAAAACCCACTTAACAGTTTTGCAGAATGGTACAACATAGTATGGACCAACGCACACAACTGTCAAGGGGATGTAGATCCTCTTTAGAGGAAGACGTTGAATGAATGAATGAATGAATCAATGAATGAATGGATTATTTTATTTCGAATGTTTACAAATAAAAATAAATAAACAAACAAATAATTTTTAGATTTTTTTTTTACAAATAAACAAACGAAAAGGATAGCTTTGAAGCCGAAGGCTTATAGAGCAACCTACCCCTACGTTTGTCTTGTCTACATTGGGGTCCCCCATTTTCAACTCGTAGTGGCATTTCTATGACACACAACATTCATGACATCAACCCCGGTGGCATCCGGCCGGCCCTGGCATTTCCCCCCCGGAAAAGCTCAGGGCCCTTCGGGTTAATCAGAACATATCTGTGACCCGGTGGGCATTGGGTTAAACTGATCCGGTCCGGCGTGAGCAGGATGAGTCCCATGCCCTTACATGCTGCCGCACCTTTCCAAAGGAGAGGGGGTTAGGTACACGTTTCGGTCAAATAACATCACAGAGGGCGCCACCAAGACGGTCTGCACGCGAACGCACAGCTTCCGGTGGCCCACCTAATGGCCGTGAAACCCCCCCGCCAATGTTTGACCTACCCCGTCATGCATGCGAGCCATCGAGCTAGCCTAGTGTACTGGCGCTCGGTAGAGACGAAAAAAAACGTCCCGGCTGCATAAAAAAACGCTGTTTTATGTTGTTGGTCAAACCAGGGCGCGCCGGTCCCGAAGGCGGAATAAAATATTTTTAAAAACACGCCTGGGCCAGCGCTGATATCGGTCCTGTGTAGGCTCGTAAAACCCGAGAACGGTGGCGGCGAATTCTAACAAGAAAGAGCCCCTACAACGTTTCTCCCGACTGTCTGGGACGACCAGGAGGGAGCCGGTCCCGAAAAAGGACACTGACACGGGATTTTATATACAGAGCCTGGGAAAACCCCCCGTCAATTCCGCTCTTTATTTATGAGGGGAAGACGCCGGGTTCATCCCAGAGAGACCTCGACGTGAGTGAATAAATTAATGAAATTTTTATTTAACAGATTGTAGAATGGGCACAGCACAGCCCAATACACACAACCGTCAAGAGGATGCAGATCAGAAAAGACGTTAGTCTTCACCAGACCTGGGCATTGTACGGCCCGGATGATTCTGACCGGCCCGCGAAAGATTACATGATAATAATTTTTTTTTCTTTTTTTTTCCTTTTTTTTTTCATGTCAACGTTCACACGCACAATATACGCTTACCTAGGATTTGACTTGATTCAACAACAAAGCAGTCGGGGCAAGCCGAAAACGGTCGAAAGTGTGGTTATTTGAAGTTTGGATATTTTTTTCACAACTGAGGTAGGTAGATTCAATCTTTAGAGACTAAAGTACAGAAAAAAGGTACCGTTGGGTACCGGTATCGATTCACAGGTACCGGTACCGTATCGGTTCAAATGTGAACGGTACCCATCCCTACTGAACACACAACTGCAGGGCAAGGGCATTTTTGCTCATGAAATGCATAGCCATGTGAAAGCCTTCATGACAAAGTTGCAATTAATTTCAAGGCAACTAGGCAGCAACAATCTCAAACACATGAAAACCCTGAAAGAAGTCAAACCATCAGCTGATCACCGGCACAGGTACTCATCCATGTTGGGAGCACTGCATGATGAATTTTCAAGGCATTTTCAAGATTTCAAAAAGGTTGAGGATGAAATGCAGCTGGTTTCCTCTCCCTTTACCTGCAGTGTTGATAGTTGTTCAGCTTGAACTCATTGACCTGCAGTCTGATTCACTACTGAAAGAGCACTTTAAGTCAGCATCACTGCTAGAGTTCTACTCTGCTCTCAAGGAGGAGAACTTTCCAAACATGAGGAGACATGCTCAGAAGATGTTGGTTCTCTTTGGATCCACCTACATATGTGAACAGACATTCTCAGTCATGACGTTTACCAAGTCCAGGTACAGATCCTCTCTCACTGATGAACATCTGGCAGCTGTGCTTCGCATCTCCACCTCAGACATGCAACCTGACTTTGATGGACTTGTTAAAGCTCAACAGAGACTGGATTTCTCACACTGAATGAAAAAAAAAGAACTGAAGAACACTAAAATGTGGAAATATAACAAGTGAAATGGGACACTTGATCTTTTTTCTTTCTTTTTTTGCACAGTTCTGAAAACATTAAATGTTTAATATAGGCATGTAAAGTAAAAAAGGCTACAAACTGGGACACTTTTCTTTACACAGTTCAGTGACATGTCTTGTTTATTTTTGCTATAAGATGATGTGATGTCTTTAGAAAGCTAAGAAAATCCTTGTTTCAATAGTATATGAAACTCAAAATGCCCTTTGTTATTAATGTTTCACATTTTGTTTATCATTTTGGAAATAAATTCTATTTGAATAAATGATATTTTTGAAAGCTACCCTCACCTTTTAATTGCCAAATAATAACATACACTCTTACCAGGGGTCAAAACAATGCCATTTACTGCTTTTTATATAGAAATAAAATGTATATTATGCATAATTGAGTTTGGAATTTTGGCCCGGCCCTCCAACATATTTTCAGTTGCTCATTCGGCCCCCTGGGAAAAATAATTGCCCACCCCTGGTCTTGACTGTATCAGGTTCCCCCATTTTCAATTTCATAGCGGCCTGCCATGCAGACCTCAAACTCACTGATACATCTCTTGGGCCAATAAGAAAACGCGAAAGCCTGTGACGTTTTCAATGGCCGGGGAACCCCCAGTCCCACCCACTAAGGTCGGTGTGGGAATGGGGAATCCCCCCTTTTTCTGCCTCGCCAACAGAGATTGAATCTCGTTGGCCAGGGCTGTCGTTGCCGCAGACTCTGAGTCTGTTTCAGAACCCAAAAAACTGAGGGCGAGGGCATGAAAATTGCCACACGAGCCCCGCTCTCAACGTTCCCTCCATCCACACCGACATGTTGTACTGCTGTAGCCACGCGGTAAGAATCACAAAGCGGCCTCGTAGCCAACTGGCGCTGGCCTGCTAAGAATCGTAGATAGGTAATCCGGTCCCTCCCGCTGTGCCTTGCGAACCCTGGCTTCGCCGACGAGGGGTCCCGTGGGGCAGGGTATCTTGTGGGGTTGGGGTTTCGTACCCTTACTCAACCAACGAGGCTTGGGTCGGGGCAATTGCACCCAAGGGGGGGGGGGGGGGACAGAAAGGGTGGTTTGAAACGGGGGGAGCAGCAGTCACTACCCCTGGTAAATGAGGCGGCTCCCCCGCTGAGCAGCGACCCGTGTCAGCCAAGTGATTAGCCCGCTGGGGACGCTGCTCCACGGCTGGACAAGCATAATGTGTGGTCTTCACTCTGTCTTGGATGAAAAACTCCCCACATACCGGCAGCGCCAGCCCCGCAATGACTACAATGGGAAAGAAACATGAATGAATGAATGAATGAAAGCGTCTCCCATTTTCAATTCATTACAATACATATGCCCTACGGCTTCATCCCACAAGATAGACATTTGTCTACTTGACATGAATTTTTATAACTAGAGTTATATGATAACCCTCATTATCCTACTGTGTACCTATTGTATACCTGTATGCCGTGACAATTAAAACTCTTGACTTGACTTGACTTGAGTATCTGACACTGGGAATACATTCCCTGAGATCCATATATGTCCCTAGATACAGTACCAAGAACATGCAAATGGACCTTGTAGAAGTGGAGCAATCAACTATGTATTTTTTGGCGGATTTTCAGAAAATAGGGCTAGGGCATAACAGATTAACTAAACTTGTTTTTGGAATATCTCCATCCCATATTCTTCATCTGTCCTCTTCCTCTCCCTCTCTGTCCAGTTTGACTCTGATGGGGATGGCCAGATCAGCCTCGGGGAGCTCAGGGAGGCCATGAAGAAGCTGATGGGGCAGCAGCTCAACCACCATGAGATAGACGAAATCCTCCGTGACGTCGACCTCAATGGCGATGGACAGGTGGACTTTGAAGGTACGAGAGGCTTGTGAAGGAGACATAACGTGGGAGGTAGGAAAGGTAGAAGAGGAAGTGAAGTGAGAGAACGAGGGAGAAAGGAAGGGATAGAGAACAGTGTTTCTGAAGGGCATGGAGGCAGGTTATTGGGGGTTGTCTTACTTATGTTGAACTTTCAGATCTGTAGGCTCAGCACTGACATTATCTGTCTCTTACTATTTTCTTAGCTCATCTTTTTTTTTATTATTACTCATTTTCTTTTCATGTTGTCTGTCTGTCTGCTTTCTTGACTTGGTCTCTCTTTTAAAATGAATCATTATCTCAATTATAAAGTTTAGATAAGAAGCCAACCAGGTTAGGCAGGCTGGAAGATAATACAGACGTCAACAGCAATGTCGACCTCAGAGACGGGAGAGGATGGAGGGAGATTGAGATGAGATCCTAAGATATGTAGAGAGATGAACATGTGCATTTTGATGTGAGGAAAGGGAGGAAGGGATATGAGGGCAAGAGGTGATTATGCCGACAACATCCCTCTTTCTTCTCTTTCCACAGAATTTGTACGAATGATGTCTCGTTGACTCTCCAAAGACAACAATGCACTCAACTAAACAACTGCACTATGAAAAATATACTGTATGGGCCAGACTTACACTGTTAAATGGGCAGTTCACCCAAAAAAATTGAATTTCCCTTACTTTAGTAGTTTAGTGCTTTCTATAGCCATGCAAATAATTTATGTGTGATTTGCCTAGTTTTGGAGATATCCGCCATAAAGATATCGGCCGTCACTCTGATCCAATGGAGCTGAATATAGGCTACAGTATGTAGGCAGATATCTGAAAAACTAGGCAAATCACAAATCACACTGTAACTATCTTGATGGATAAATAGCACTCCAGGTAAGCGATAACATATGTTTTATTTTTATTGGGGGAGGGGGCCCTGGTCTGCTCCTTTAATGTTCTTCTAACTCTTGATTTTTGTACAAAGATTGAACTGTGTTTTTGTTAGTGTTTTATCTTTGTTGCTTTCATCATCTCCCTCGTAATGAAATGCCCCTCATAGGTGCTGTATCCTGCTGTTGTACTAGGAATGTAATATGTATGTAATAATTAATGAGATTATGGAGAAATACTGTATAACTTTGTAATACCGTGGCTGCAGTCTATTCATAATTTGATAAATAACTGGGATTCAAATATTCTATATTCGTTTTAGTATTTTAGAATCAAATTCAAAACTATTCAGAAATATTCCACATACTTGCAATTTTAAAATAACGAATAAAGGTTATTTTTTCATTCTAGATGTTAATGGTCTTCTATGCTTTAAAATTTACCTGGTTACATTCTTATTAAATATGAAATATGACTGACCAGGTGGCATTGATTTAACAAGTTTGGGGGAAGCAACAGTTGTGATTGGAGGATCAAGAAAAGAGGGCAGGTTTTAAATTAAATTAGGTAAATTCAATTAAAATGTAAAACAACACAACGTTGATCCATAGGATGTGAGATACTTTGGACATTTGCTTGAGTCAGTCAGTATGCCATATGGGTGAGGTTTGTACTTTTTAATTATATTTGTCAAGGTATTACGATTTTAATTCAAATGGTATTTTGATACAGATTTGATGGAGTTAATTGTATGGTGGTGTCACTTATATATATATATATATATATATATATATATATATATATATATATATATATATATATATATATATATATATATATATATATATATATATATATATATATATATATGCCCACTGCCACTCTGTGTTACATCATTCTCCCTGTTAAGGTGGACATTGATTGGTTGTTCAAGTATTTTGCAAATTATCATTTATGTGTACTGTATGTCCTCTGATCTTCAGAATACCATATTGTAAATAATTTTAAATTAAATAAAATAAATAAAGGTGTGAAAAAGTATTTTACACAGGACATGGTAAATGGAACAACAAAAGGAATGACTATAGAAACAAAAACTTAAATTCTTACAATAATGTTAGGCCAACTGTACTTAATATGGTCAGAGGATCTGCTTGGACCAAGGTAGGTTAGATCTATTACTAGCTTGATGATCCTAGACCTAGAGTATAGTACTGTAGATAACACACAGTGTCACCAAAACCTACCTGTTAGAGTACAAGTAAGTAAATACAAGCCGGCGTTATCAACACCTGTTACTGATATCATAGAGTACTAGTAGATTAACACAAGGCGTTATCAACACCTACCTGTTACTGATATCATAGAGTACTAGTAGATTAACACAAGGCATTATCAACACCTACCTGTAGGTGTTAGAGTACTAGTAAATTAACACAAGGCGTTATCAACACCTACCTGTTACTGATATCATAGCGTACTAGTAGATTAACACAAGGCTTTATCAACACATACCTGTTACTGATATCATAGAGTACTAGTATATGAACACAAGGCTTTATCCACACCCTTTTGTTAAGCTTATTAGAGACGGGACAACCTCAAGAGGGTTTGTCTCAGATTTTTATACACTATTAATCAAATCCACATATAAAAACTTAACATTAGATATAGTCTGGCGAGGGGACATTCCGGAATTAGACCCTGGGTTTGACTGGGATGATATTTGGACTAATGTTACATTAGCTTCCCGCAACCCTAATCACCAGCAAATACATTTTAATTATATTCATAGGACGTATCTCACATCTAGGAGGTTGTGCGCTATGGGGTTGGTGGCCGACTCTTGGTGCACTTTGTGCGCTCTAAGGGCTACTGGCACTTATATGCACATGGTTTGGGATTGCCTACCGGTAGCTCGTTTTTGGAAATCCATAACAACTAAACTACAAATTCCACTTACGGCAGCAACACTACTCCTAAATGATATACATGTATCACTACTACCGGCCTCCATACAGCAAAAAATAATCATACTGGCGGGCGTTACAGCAGCCAAGAAACGAATAGCCATGAGGTGGAAGCAACCTGAGAAATTCACAACAAACTATTTGTCTATAACTCTTTTGGATGTCATTTATATGGAGATCTCTACTGCCCGGGTAATAGGGATTGGGCAATCCAACATTGAACTATGGGCCTCAGCGGCCAGAGAAAGTAAAGGCCATGATCTAGCGGCGAAGCGCGGTCGGGGTGCTGATCCTGGGGGGTCCGGGGGTCCTGGGGTGGTGGGGTGATAGTGGGGGAAGAAATGTCAAAATGTCTTTTGTAATGTCTGTGGTAGCATAATTTTATTTTTATATTCTGTTTTATTATTTTTGTTATTTCTATTGTCATTATTGTTGTTATTATTATTGCTATGTCCTGTGAAGTCCTGTTTATTGTTATTATTACTGTATTGCGTTTTGTCTTGTTTCATGGAAAAGAAAATAAAGAAAATAAAAAAGAATTGATAAAAAAAACACAAGGGTTTATCAACACATACCTGTTACTGATATCATAGAGTACTTGTAGATTAACACAATCCAACACCTACCTGTTACTGATATCATAGAGTACTAGTAGATTAACACAAGGTTTTATCAACACATACCTGTTATTGATATCATAGAGTACTGGTAGATTAACACAATGTTTTATCAACACATACCTGTTCTGTATCATTAGGGGATCCGCTCGGCATCACTCATGCACTCCCTCGCGTACGTGCACGCGCACTGTATAAATTCCACAAATGTACCTTTAATACCGGTATTCATCTGACCACACCCCTCGTTAGCTTACCTTCATAAGCAGGTGTGTGGTCACCTGCTCTCCTCCTTCTCGCTTTCACCACAAGGAAGTGCCTCGGTAGTACCCCACTTGACGTGTTGTTAGTTGAAAAGAGTTGTGACGAGTCTACATTGTGCTTAGTTTTTTCTTCTCTCATGTCTGTTAAAAGGGAAAAGCTAAGTCATAATGTTTTCTTCGGAGAGTAGACCTACTCTTCACCAGCGGTTCTCCATTCCCACCTCCGTCGTGCGTTTTGGTGCAGGGCTGCTGCCACTTTCCTGGTTGCCGACCCAGCCCAGGAGGCAGCCGATGGGTAGTTTGCCTCTCCGAGGAGCCGAGGCATCGGTGCCGTCGCTCCGGCGATGGCCTGATCTCGACTCTGGTTCCAGGGAATCGTCCGTTGTTGAACGGGCGGTTGTTTTGGGGCCGGAGGATTTGCGACGCAAACTTTTCGCGTCTGCCCGTTCACGTCGCAAGATGGTGGCATGCAGGCGCGAACGGCCTGGGTTTGGAGAATTGCTGGAGACCAGCGAGGATGCGTCCGGCTCTGGATTTCCGATGGAAACTGAGGACTTCATGGAAGAGTCGGACGGATTCTTGTTTGAAGGTCCTGTGGAGGAGAGTATCCCTCCTATCCAGGAAACACCGGAGGGGGGAGAAATGGCTCCTTGGGACGCCTTGTTCGAAGATGTCGGGGAACCACCTCGGCCTCATCAGCAGGATGCCCTGCTATCAGCCACATCAGATTGTGGCTCCTCAATGGGTCGAAGCCTGCTGCATGTGAGGGATGCGGGTTCGGTGGAGGAAGGTCAGCAGGGGGAACTGCAGGCTTTGTTTCCCGAGCTCATGGCGGTAGCCGCCGCTGCAAACGGCGTGCCGCTGCCACTGCCATTGCCTGCTCCTGTCCCTGATGATCTCATAGGTCATCTCTGGCAGCGTCGCCCGGTGAGAGGGGTGGACGTTGTCTACCCATTTTTCCCCTCAATGGGGGCCTATGTTCGTCAGGGTCAGGCGGTGTCTCACATCATGGGACTTACCCCCGCCTACGTACCAGTTACGCGGGTGTCGGGGTTGGTCAAAGGTATGAGAGAGGGCGTGCCACGGCTTGATAGTCCGATGGCCGCTCTCCTCTGTCCGGATGTGGTGTGGGAACCATTATGCAAGCCGGTTCTCCATGGAAGATCGGCTAGGCGATTGGCATATTGGGGTGACCAGTCATTTATCGCTGGTACACAATCGCTGGCTGCGGCTTCTAACATCGCCCACCTAGCTAGATTTGTATCGGGGATTATGACGGGCGGCGTGGATCTGACCGAGGTAAAATGCGATCAGATCACCCAGGCGGCAGGAGCTGTCCTGCACCTTACCCAGGTGCTGGCCATAGCCTCGGGGAAGACGCGCGCCCTGGCCACCCTGACCCAGCGCCACCTTTGGCTGGAGCAGGCTTGAGTGCCGGAGAAGAAGAGAACCCCTCTTCTGACGTCCAACCTCTCCGATGCTGGACTGTTCGGGAAGGCCCTGCGGTTGATGACCTCAACGTGCAGAGAGATGGCAGAGGAGAGATCCGTTCTTCAACCCCATTTTCCACCTCCCGTCCTTGCCGGTGGAGTCAGAAGGCTTCCACGACGTCGAGCTTCCTCCGCCGTGCCTACCACTGCCTCTACCGCCGCTGCTGGTCCCTCCAAGAAGGCCAGGAGAAGAGACGGCGCTTCTGCTACCGCCGACCCATCCACGACCGGAGGAGACGGTAGGGAACGTCGAGACCAGCAGACAGTTAACTACCGTCCCTCCGGGGCTCCTCGGGGTGGCAAGACTCGAGCGGCGCGAGGTGGCAGACGCCGCTAAGAGTGACTTTTCCCCTCTGTGCCCCCTCTCCTCTACACCCTCCCCGGCCCCTTATGATTGTGTTTTTGAGCCATATAAAATAAAAAAGTTCCCCGATATAAGGGGAACTATGTTTTTGGCCAAACAAACTGTGTGTTTCTTCAACAAATCATATGATGGGGTTGCGTAAATATGAATCTGCACTGTTACGTTGAGAGATGAGTCATGTTGTGTTACGAGATTAAGCAAGGTCTGCAAGCATACACTCAGTCGTAGGAGGTTCTATTAGCCTGACGCTCCACATGCAGGTAGAAACTGGTGGTATTCCATTGCTTAAACAAAGTATATGTGTTCCACAACGCTGTTGTGTTAGTTGCAGTAATAATAATAATAATAATAATGACTTGGATTTATATAGCGCTCTTCATGAGACCCAGAGCGCTTCACAGAGTCCATTATTCGTTCATACACAGTCATACCGGTGGTGGTAAGCTACAATTGCAGCCAGAGCTGCCCTGAGGTAGACTCACGGAAGCGTGGCGAATAATCATCGCCTACGGCCCCTCCGACCACCACCAACATTCATTCACATGCATACACATTCATACGAGGCAAGTAGGTTAAGTGTCTTGCCCAAGGACACAACGGCAGTGGGATGGACATGGGCTTGAGCGGGATTCGAACCACCAACCCTTCGATCATTGGACGCCCCGCTCTACCCCTGAGCCACGCCGCCCCACCCATACTCGTACACACACGTTCCACGGCCTAGCCGTTACTCTCGGTCAGCGTTTTGCTATGTACGACATAGTCAATGGGTGTAGGATTCACACACATACGACTTGTTTTGTTGTAAATCCTGTTCACATTTTGTGGGTAGCGGGCATTGTATTAGCTTACGCTATACATTAGCATTCTACCGGAGGTTCAAAATGCTACAGTTGTTTTTGTGTGTAGGGAAAGAAGGGTTTTTTGTGAGGGGGTGTCGAATAAACCCCTCCTTCCCACTTGATTGGTTCAGGAGATTTTATCTCATTCTGCTGAGCCAGTCAGGGCCGAGCCGTTAGGACGTCTTGGCAGGGAGGGGGGGGGGGGGGTTATCCTGCCGACTCCTATTACAAACAGGAGCTGTGTGCAGGGTTTCCCCCGTCATAGCAATATTGCTATGGCGACGCCTTCCGTGAGTTAAAGAGTGTTAAGGTGTCGAGTTAGAGCGTAGGGCTTACGGGTCTGCTACGCTCGATTTATGTGTAAACTTGAGTCAGTTGGTCACGTGACTCACAGTTGACATGTCTTTTTCATGACTACGACTCATGTAGGAAGGTTTCTGGGAAGGTCCGGTCTTTACTCTTTGACAAAAGGAGTGACTGGATGTAAAAACATGTAAACGTTTTTTTACTCCCAGCTGTGCAGTTGGGTTCATACGGGTGATGCTTCTTCTTTATTGTTATAAAGAGTTGGATGAATCTATATGAATTGGAAATGGGGGATCCTGATGGAAACAAGACTAACGTCTTTCTCAGGTCTACATCCCCTTAACAATTGTGTGTATTGAGCCGTACTGTATTGTACCCATTCTGCAATCTGTTGGATAAAGTTTTCATTCATTCATTCATGGAGTTGGTTGCATCCCGCCCATCTTGTCGTTCCCCTGGGCGCCTTGGGTATTCAATAAGATGGTCTACATAGCCTATTATTGATGTGGATATGCCCGACGCACACATAGTGCTAGCTCAGGATGTTCTGCTGGACATTAGGAAACTGACTGGCGCGCCTTGGTTGCTTGGGGTTAAAACAGCGTTTTTATAAAGCAATTGGGATGGGGGTTTTCCTCTTCCGACGACCTGTGTGGTTGTCGACGGGTTCTCGTTCATATCAGGGGATGATAACGGAATGGATCTGAACATATGTAGAAGGGTCTCACGCCCTGGGGGTGGGCCACCGGGCGCAGTTCGCACCGAACGTCTGAGTGGCGCCTTCTTTTTATGTTTAAGATCAACACGCATATCTGCCCCTTCTCCTGGAGTTGGCATGTCGGCGTGGTTAGGGCACGGGACTGGTTCTGGTCACGCTGGTCCGGATCAGTTAAACCCGTTGTCCGCCGGGGATGCAGATCTGCTGTTCTGGTACCCTGAGGGACTTGGGCTTTTTTCAGGGGGAAAAATGCTAGGTCGGTCCGGGTGTCGCAGGGTTAAGCGCTATGGAACCCTTGTTGGGTGCATTGTATTCTACACTGTCGTAATGGCTTACGGCTGTGCCAACCTGTACGCGCCCGATCTCGTCGGATCTCGGCCGCCACGCAGGTTGGTCGTGGTTAGTACTTGGTTGGGTGACCTCCTGGGAATACCAAGTACGAGGTGTTGGGGCTGGTTTTCCATTCTTGCGCTCTTCTCTTACGCATGGCGAAGAGGGGCCTGTTGGAGTGGTCTTTGACCTCCTCGGGGGACCCTGTGCTCCCCGTATCACCGGGCCCGGTCCGAAGTAATGTTTTCGTTGACTCGTAGGCCCGGGATAACCCTGTTGGGAACTGGAACACAGGTACTACGGCAGTGCCGCAGGTATGTTTTGGAGTTTTTTCCTGAGGGGTTATGGGACCAACCACCGCATAGGGTAACGACTAGGTGGTTGGTTCTCTGGTGTGTTGGAGCAGTGTCAACTCCCGGGTTAACCGGTTGAGGGTGCCCCTGCACGTTCACGACGTCTGCCAATCGTGTCAGCCTTCTCTGCCTCAACCCCTCTGGGTGGGGGTTTTTAAATGGAGGCTTGATCATGCAACAAGGCCAGCATGCGCCCCTTCCGCCGGGGCGGCTGTGTTCAGCTGTCCCCTCTGGCGCCTGTCTCGTCCGCAGTCTCCAGGCTCGGGTTAACAGCCTGTTGCCTGGTTTTTCCCCGGTGCGCTGCCTGCTTCCGTTGGTTAACCTTTTTTGTGTGCTTACGGCCATGCTGACTGCCTGTTCTGCAGGGTCAGTGTGCCAGGTGGTGTACTATTGGGGGGACAGGCTGAGGGGCCTTTGTTCGAATACGCTGGCGATGTGGGGGGCGGGGTCACTAAGTGCCCACCTGGTGGGGTCGTGATGCTGTTACAGGTTGAAAAAACCCTCAGCTCGGAACTAGGCAGAATCTGCATATGGCTCGCTGATAACAAACTATCATTACACATGGGCAAAACAGAGTCCATTCTCTTCGGTTCAAATAACAAACTCAGCAAGACCGACGGCTTCTCAGTTACAGTGGGTGACAATATTGTCACAAGGAAAGATGAAATTACCTACCTGGGGTCCATCCTAGAGGCTAATCTCTCCTGTGACAAAATGGCATCCAATGTAATAAAAAAAGTCAACCAACGAACTCGATTCTTGTACCGGATCTCCTCTCTGGTAAACAAGAACACCCTGAAGACTCTGGCAGGAGCACTCATTCAGGGGTACTACGACTATGCTTGCACCTCATGGTACCAAAGCACCTCAAAGGCGCTAAAAACAAAATTACAAACATCTCAAAACAAACTGGTCAGACTACTGCTTGACCTTACTCCTAGAACCCACCTCACCCCTGCCCACTTCGACAACCTAGGATGGCTTAGAGTAGACGACAGAGTACAACAACTTGCAATGGGCCTGGTCTACAAGATACACTACACGACCAAGGTACCCATGTACATGTCAAAATACTTCCCAAAGGTCAGTGAATACCACGATCACAACACCAGAGGGAGCTCCACAAATCATGTCAAACCCAGATTCGGCTCAAATAAGGGACTAAACACGTTTCGCAATTATGCCACATCAATGTGGAACGCCCTACCCAAAGCTGTAAAGGAATGTGGATCACTACCCACTTTCAAAACCTCTCTCAAGGGACACCTACGGGAGACTGCAATTCAACACTGGCCCCTGTAAATATCCTAACCCAATCATTCCAACCCCCTCCAATGTACAGTCATTTACCTAGTATGGTTTTGTCAATAGTTCAATGTACAATTGTGTTTGTTTGTACAGTGTCTCCTCCCCCCCCCCCCTCAATGTACAGTGTTACTTGTTTATACAGTATGCCCCCCGCCCCCCCCCCCCCCCCCCCCAACCACCTCCAATGTAAATTACCCAGTATGGTTGTCAATATCCCAATGTACCCAACCCCCCCCACCCAACCTCCAATGTACAGTTTCTACGTCAAATGTATATACTCCCTTTTCTTGACTCCTTCTGTATCACAAACAGTACTGTATTTGCAAATCTGGTATGTCATAAATGTATAGATGTAGCAGTACTGACTATCTGTATGTCATGTATGTCATATATGTCTATATGAATTGAAAATGGGGGACCCTGATGGAAACAAGACAAACGTCTTTCTCAGGTCTGCATCCCCTTAACAATTGTATGTATTGAGCCGTACTGTATTGTACCCATTCTGCAATCTGTTAAATAAAGTTTTCATTCATTCATTCATTCATGGACTTCTCCGGGCCCCCGTTCCAGGGGGTCCAGTCCCTTTGGTAGGTCTGGGCCTTCCTTCGCGCTCCGCTGCTACGGCCTTGCCACGGGGTTGGGTTTGCCCTTGACCCCGTGTTTCTGGGGGCAGTAAGGAGGTTGTTCCTCCGTTCGTTCCCGGGTGGCATGCGGGTTGTGCGTGTGTGTAGTCGTGGGGTCAGGCCACGGCTGCTCACCCTGTGCGTTGAATTGCTTGAGTGCCTCTTCGCACGGTCGGGTCCGTCGCCCTCCCGGGAAACATCTAATAGGGGGGGTGCCCTCCATTAGGGGGGGTCGGGGGGGCTCGGCCCTCCCTGTTCTGATGGTTGTGGGGGGCCTTCAGCGGGGTGTATTTGTCGGCCGGTGGCTCCGCTCGGCCTCCATATGTGCATGAGTGATGCCGAGCGGATCCCCTAATGATACAGAACGTTAGGTTATGACTATAACCAAGTTCTGTTAATTAGGGGTGACGCTCGGCATCCGACGCCGCTGCAGCCCTTGACCTCACCTTGTGGTGAAAGCTTGGGAAGGAGGAGAGCAGGTGACCACACACCTGCTTATGAAGGTAAGCTAACGAGGGGTGTGGTCAGATGAATACTGGTATTAAAGGTACATTTGTGGAATTTATTCAGTGCGCGTGCACGTACGCGAGGGAGTGCATGAGTGATGCCGAGCGTCACCCCTAATTAACAGAACTTGGTTATAGTCATAACCTAATGTTACCAGGGGTGTAAAGTACTTGAGTAATTGTACTTCGTTACAATACTTAAGTACTGTGTTGGGGGATTCGTACTTTACTCAAGTATTATTAGGTTTGTATACTTGTACTTTTACTCACTTACATTTCAGAGAAAAAAAAAACATACTTTTTACTCCTTACATTTAAAATGCAGACCTACAAAGTACAAAGTACAAATATTGCAGGTCCAACCATTTTAATTAGTATATTTGTTTCTCTGGCCGAACTAACGTTAACATTAATCCTGCTGCCGCACTTTATTTAAAAACAGCCAATCAAATCCCCATCAATGGAAAATGAACCCGCCCATACCCATGCTGATTGGTCCTTGTGCAAGACTAGAAAGCGGGGATCTTTGATTAAACACCTGCTATCAGAAGAATAGACAGTCAGAAAAGAAGTTTTTACTTCTACTTTTTAGTACTTAAGTACATTTAAAAGTAGAAACTTTTTGACTTTTACTCAAGTGTGTTTTTAGCCAGATACTCTGACTTTTACTAGAGATTACTAAGATTTTGAGACGGTAGCCTACCCATACTTAATAATGCAGGACCTCTTTAGGGGGTCTTTATTCAGCATGCAACGAACTGGACATGCAATAGACCTGTCGCTAAACCACGCCCCAAAATATATTTTGCCAATCATATCACAGCAAAAACTTCGCTGCAGAAAACTCGGTCAACACCAGAAAAGCCATTTGTGGGCTGCATCAAACCAGACGGCTGCGATCAAAACCACTGTGTAAGAGTTCAGTTTATGTTATTATCTACCTAATATCCAATGGTGAAACGCTGTGCGTGGGGTACTTGTAATTCGGACACCAGGTACCCTGAAAGACTAGATGGAGGAGTATATTTCATACCTTTCCCGAAGCCCAAACGAAAACTAGAGAAATGCAAGCGATACACATACACAACTGAATGTGAAGACCATTACCAAGGACACTTATGTTTGCTCAAAGGTAAGGTCAATTCATAAAGACAATATTTGATAGCCCGATAGCTGAGTGCCGGAAACGTAGATCTACGTTTTTCTCACAGTATTTATTTTATTCGCTATTGCCATTCATAATTCAGCGGGGCACCTTGTGCATGCTGTACTGAATGTGTCTGAGCTGGCAGACGGTCTTATACCACCCTCTAACGCCTTCGGCCATTATTGCACCCCGTTAGAAACGTGTTAGTTTATTTTCTCTACCGAGCTGCGGCATGGGGATGGGTCCTAATTCCTAAACGCTCCGGCAAAACACACGCTTGTAGGGATGGTTTTGACTACTGACCCCATCCGCCCGTTGAAGTGCAATGCCCAACAGTGTCGGAGACAGGATCGCTGTGGATAACTGGAATGGCGATCAGATATTTGGATAATTTTTTTTTTGCATTACATCAGAGACCAGGTAAGGACATTATAATATGAAAGCTTGCGTTGATCTGATATTTATTTCTACCCCGATCGACACTGTCTCTGTGTCTGTATGTGTGGCCGTTGGGTTGCCGGTCTAAACAACATTGCATGCGTGCACGAGGAAGGATAATAATTATGATCTAGCGTTGATTTCAGGAAGATCCGATAATCAGGCGAATAAATTTATTTATTTATTTATTTTAGTTTATTGAATTACACAAAAATGCAGTTTTCGCGTCTTTTCCCTGGAATGACTCAGAAGCACCCAAACTATATTCATATTCAAAACGGTGTAAAACGGAAATGTACGGATGAAAAAATAATCTGGTGTTTTTTTGCACATTACTGAGACTCGACAGCGTTATTAGACCAATAGCTATACTATAAAATATAGGTTTAGCTCTACAAACTACAACTACGTTTACATGGGTTTAATGGACGGCAAGGAAGGGGTCACTTCCCGGAAGGGGCATGGCACTCAATGTGTTAAGGTACATAATTTTTTCCACTGTTTTTGGATTGAGCCGGTTTCTTTTTTTGCTCACAACTTCTCCACATTTTGAGAAAATTCGCTCCCAAGGAACTAGGGCTGACCTTCGAATATTTTTTTTGCATTCGAAGCTCCGGGGCCGAGATTCGATTTTAATTCGAAGCTTCGAATTTTTTTTTATTAAATAAAATAATTATAAATTTTTTTTTGAATGTTGTGGGACTTGTACAGCACTTTGGTCAATGTTGTTGTTTTTAAATGTGCTCTATAAATAAAGTGGATTGGATTAATTAATTAAATTAATAATGAGTCGGGAGCTGCACTGCCTGGGCGGCTGCTCTCCGTTACACAGCCAACAACATTACATTACATAATTATGTTGCAACCTTCGTCTATAAAGGAAACAATTATATAAATATTTATATGTAGTTACTAGAGACAAAAGCAGAATTCGACATGTTTTTATATGGGTCGGGACACTATAAAAAAAATACTATAGAGAATTGTCAGTGCTGTAAAGTTTAAACCTTTTTAAATCTTAGACTAAACACTTTGCTTTCATGAAATATTGTAAGCCATCATTTGAGGCTTTATAAAAGCAGCACAATGAACACAAATCTGTCAGTGCCGAGTCTGACCTCATCTTAAATAACAAACGGCATTGCTTGTTGTAGTTAACAAAGAGAGGCAGAGTTGATTTAGCAGGTTAATTATTTTTTATATATAAAAGAAAAAAAATTAATATATTCAAATTTTATTTTCCCATTCGAAGCCCATGCCCATCGAACGAAGCTTCAAAGTATTTAAGACAGCCCTACAAGGAACTGACAATGCTGGTGTGCATAAAAAAAATTGCAAGCTGAAACAGATGCGGGTACACATTTTGGTGCTTCAGCCGGTAAACCGATCGGTCCAGCGGTGGATCAGTCAAGTACCGCTGCACCTCCACTGTAGCGTCTGCTGTGGCATTCCTTGCCCTCCTTGCTTCAGATGCATCTCTGTCCAGTTTGTCCCAAAGGTCTGAAAGACAAACATGACGGTAACCATCAGTACTGGTATCCTTTTTTACTTGTACTTATTTTGTCCTGCATTTGATCAATCAACTATTTATAACATTACATGTGGATGATGGTGCTGGTTGAGCTGATGTGGAGGGCTGTTCTTCTGTAAGTGTGTCAGGTGGTGTGCATCTCATCAGTTGTGAGCATTGTGCTGTCAGTCGTTTTATTGATGTCTGTGCCTGTACTTGATTGTAGAATCCAATGGTTTTGAATCTTGGATCCAGCAGTGTTGAAAGCGTCAGTGCAGTTTGGTTCTCTGTAGTTTCAAACCTCTTTTGCATTAGTGATACCAAGTTTATTTATTTAATTCATTTATTTGGACGGGACAATGCAAAATTAATGAACACTGTGTAAAAATTGCCGGATTTAGCACAAGGCTAATTTCCATCCGTTGTCCCCAAACATAAAAACAGGACTCATAGAAACAGTAAGAAATGTACAAATACATAGAAACAGGACACATAAAAACAGTAAAAAAAAATTTACAAATACATAACAGCATGTCACATGTGTTCACATGACACATGGTCTTCAGCAATTTTTTTAGTTGCCCTCTAAAAGAGGCAAGGGTAGGGCTTTCCCTTATGGAAATGGGGAGACTGTTCCATGTTTGACTGCCTTTTATGGATGTTTTGGCCAAACGTGGTTTGATTGATTGATTGAAAAGTTTATTAACAGATTGCAGAATGGGTACAGTACAGTACAGCTCAATACATACAATTGTTAAGGGGATGCAGACCAGAGAAAGACTTTCGTCTTGTTTACATCAGGGTCCCCCATTTTCAATTCATCATAACATTATGACATACACAACATACAGATAGACAGTACTGCTACATCTATACATTTATGACATACCAGATTTGCAAATACAGTACTGTTTGTGATACAAAAAGTGTCCAGAAAAAGAGTGTATATATATTTGACGTAGAAACTGTACATTGGAGGAGGTTGGGTAGGTGGGGTGGGGTTGGGTGGGTGGGTGGGGGGCTGTACATTGGAGGTGGGGGGGGAGTGGGGGGGGGACACTGTACACTGTACATTGGAATACTGACAAAGCCATACTTGGTAATTTACTGTACAATTGGGTTAGGACATTTGTAGGGGCCAGTTTCGAATTTCAGTCTCCCGTAGGTGTTTTTTGAGAGATATTTGAAGGTGGGTAGTGATTCACATTCCTTTACAGCTTTGGGTAGGGCGTTCCACATTGATGTGGCATAATTGCAAAACGTGTTTAGTCCCTTGTTTGAGCCGATCTGGGTTTAACATGATTTGTGGAGCTCCCTCTGGTGTTGTGATCGTGGTATTCACTGACCTTTGGGAAGTATTTTGACATGTACATGGGTACCTTGGTCGTGTAGTGTATCTTGTAGACCAGGCCCATTGCAAGTTGCTGTACTTTGTCGTCTACTCTAAGCCATCCTAGGTTGTCAAAGTGGGCAGGGGTGAGGTGGGTTCTAGGAGTCAGGTCAAGCAGTAGTCTGACTAGTTTGTTTTGAGATGTTTGTAATTTGTTTTTTAGTGCCTTTGAGGTGATTTGGTACCATGAGGTGCAAGCATAGTCGTAGTACCCTTGAATGAGTGCTCCTGCCAGAGTCTTCAGGGTATTCTTAAGATAAGATAAGATAAGATAAGATATTCCTCTATTGATCCCCTTGGGGAAATTCAGGCATCATAGCAGCATGGGGGGGAGGGGGGGGGGGGTACAGGCAGGGCCGCCTGGGAGAAATGCGAGGCCCTGTGCGAGATTTAACGCGAGGACAAAGATCAACACTTAAATCCAACAAGAAGAGGGTCAACAGAGAAACCAAAGCAGCAAGGAGCCAATGGCCGACATCAGCTAAATAGGCTAGCCAGGTACTGTGACACCAGGCCACGTGACACACAGCTTTGGCCAACGGCCCAACGCTACCCAAGCTACACAAACGACCATTCACACACAGCACATGTCGTATCTCCAAATGTTGTGAAGTAGCATATGTTTTGCCTGGAAAAAAACATCGTTATTAACAAAACATTCGGGAGGGGAAGGAAGGAAGAGTGGGGTAATGTCATGACATTTTCATTAATCTTACGTTACCTGCACGAGGAACGCAGGGCGAAAGGCCGCAACACAGGTCTCCACGTTGACGAAAGGCCTCTCGCTGTCGGGACAAAGCTATGGCCAGAGCCTTGTCATGGTGCAGGCCCGACTACATCTTCTGTCAAAGATGATGTCGTAGTCAGAGTGCCAGGGCCTGCTATTCTCAAGGCTAACTGATAGCATCAAACGAACGTTCCCAGCTGACGCTAAACAGCTAACTGGCTAACAGTTAGCTCAATCAGGTACCTGGCTGTATGTAGTAGCCGCATAGCTTGCTTCTGCGTTAGCTAACAGCTAACAAGCTATGCGGCTACTGTCTACATACAGCCAGGTGCTCTCACCAGGCACACACAGTTAGCTACTAGTAGTACTATATATTAGCTAGTCGACCAGTTTGGCTCCAGAGAGAGAGAAAGATAGATAGGTCAGGACAGGTCCACGGCGGGTATATAATCATAGGTTGACTCACCATAACGCAGTATCAATGAATGCGGCGCGGCCGGCGCCAATGGTAAAGTTGGAAGGAGACTTGGCCCACGGTGTAATTTCTTCTTCTTCTTCTTCTTCGAGTACTTTCCGGCAGACTGGACACCTTTCGGCGTATTGCTGCCTAACAGATTTATCTGCTCACAAGTTCTCTTCTCCTTCTTTTGAAAAGACATCCACTCGCCTCGCCCCTCTGAATAGGTTAGCTAACGCTAGTTAGCCGTTAGCTAAGCTAGCTACTAGCCGACATCATCATGGCTATCCCGACTGAACCACACGTTAGCACTCAATATTATAACGTAGCTAAAGCTAACTAGCTGTCCCTGTCTTTAGCCGGGATGGCTAGCCTGACTGAACTGTCTAACATGCAACAACTTTCATCTTCAGTCCATCTGCCGAACGATGTCCTCTTCACCTTGCTGGCATAACCTCCAATGCTGCACGCGCGGAATAGTCAGACGCTACCTTACCTGTAACCCCTCCCCTCATTGAAACCAATTCTGCTGCAAAGCCTCAGAGCTGCCTCCAATAGTGTATCTGCAGAGCCGCAGAGCCCGGAACAAGTCAGACACATTCTACAAACGTGTCTAATGTGAAAAATATAAGCATATAAGCAAAACTAGATTTTAGGTCTGTGATGAAAAAGGGCCTCGCGGGAAGGGGGGCCTCGCAAAAAAATAAAAAATAAAATAAAAAATTAATATTTTTTTTTTTTTTTTTTTGCGAGGCCCCCCTTCCCGCGAGGCCCTGTGCGACCGCACTGCTCGCACACCCCCTGAGGCGGCCCTGGGTACAGGTAGTAAAAACAACACAGGCAGTGTAAACAATTAGGTCAATTTGGTCAATATAATTTACTATCTAACTAGCTGAAGAAAATATTCACAGTGTCACATAATACTATCTACTGAGTATACATTATTCACAGTATCCACTGAAATGTACATTATCCACAGTATCACAGTATCCACATAAGGTGCAGTAAGCCTAAGGTAGTGTAGGTTGTCCTCCTTGGGTTCCTATAAGTCCCAGGTCAATGTCTGGTATAGCAGTCGCTGTCGCTGCCCCCTGTTGTGGAGCCTGGAGGCTGCTAGTCGCTGCCCACTGTTGTGGAGCCTGCTGGTATGAAGGACTGTCCGAGGCGGTTAGTTGAGTATTCACAGTATCACAGTATCTACTGAAATATACATTATTCACAGTATCACAGTATCCACATAGGGTGCAGTATGCCTAAGGTAGTGTAAATTGTCCTCCTTGGGTTCCTATTAGCCCCAGGTCAATGTCTGGCAGCAGTCGCTGCCCACTGTTGTGGAGCCTGGAGGCCGCTAGTATGAAGGACTGTCCGAGGCGGTTAGTTGAGTGTCGGGGGGGTATGAGTCTGTGGCTGAACGAGCTTCTCATCTTGACTAGCTCGTCGTAGAGGGGGTGGGAGGGATTCTCCAGGATAGCAGCCAGCTTCCTTATCATCCCCCTCTCTGCCATCACCTCTAGTCTGAGCAGCTCGACTCCCACCACGGAGTTAGCCTTCCTCACCAGCTTGTTGAGCTTGTTGGTGTCCCTTGAGTTGATGTAGCCTCCCCAGCATGCCACAGCATAGAAGAGGATGCTGGCCACTACAGACTGGTAAAAAGACTGCAGCAGTCTGTTGCACACATTGAAGGACCTGAGTCTCCTCAGGAAGAACAGCCTGCTCTGTCCCTTCCTGTAGAGGGCATCTGTGTTATCCGACCAGTCCAGTTTATTGTTCAGGTGTACCCCAAAGAACTTATATGAGTCCACCATCTCCACATCCACCCCTCGGATGGAGATGGGAATCGGGGGGGGCCTCTTCTTGCCCCTCCGGAAGTCCACCACCAGCTCCTTGGTCTTACTGGTGTTGAGTTGGAGGTGGTTGCTGTCGCTCCATCCCACGAAGCTCTCCACCAGGGCTCTGTACTCCTCCTCATCATCGTCGGTGATCTAGCTTACGATTGGGGAGTCGTCTGAGAACTTCTGCAGGTGGCACCCGCTTGAGTTGCGGCAGAAGTCTGAGGTGTAGAGGGTGAAGAGGAAGGGTGACAACACAGTTCCTTGGGGGGGCGCCGGTGTTTCTCACCAGTACGTCAGACTGACTGTCCTGTAGTCTGACGTACTGCGGCCTCTCAGTGAGGTAGTCCTTGATCCAGGCCACCAAGCCGTGCTAAAAAGAACATAATACTCACTGAGCTGCGCGGCTTCTCCAGGTGCGTGTACGCTCTGTGGAGCATGTAGATGATGGCATCCTCCACCCCGATGTTTGCCTGGTATGCAAACTGCAGGGGGTCGAGGGAGTCACGCACCAGGGGCTTGAGGTGTTGCAGAACCAGTCTCTCAAACGTCTTCATGACGTGTGACGTCAGAGCGACTGGCCTGTAGTCGTTGAGGGTGCTGGGTCGTCCCTTCTTGGGCACTGGGACAATGCAGGAGGTCTTCCAGAGCTGGGGCACCCTCTCCAGCCTCTTGTTTACCAGAGAGGAGATCCGGTACAAGAATTGAGTTTGTTGGTTGACTTTTTTTTATTACATTGGATGCCATTTTGTCACAGGAAAGATTAGCCTCTAGGATGGAATCAAGGTAGGTAATTTCATCTTTCCTTGTGACAATATTGTCACCCACTGTAACTGAGAAGCCGTCGGTCTTGCTGAGTTTGTTATTTGAACCGAAGAGAATGGACTCTGTTTTGCCCATGTGTAATGATAGTTTGTTGTCTGCGAGCCATATACAGATTTTGCCTAGTTCCGAGCTGAGGGCTTTTTCAACCTGTAACTTGTTCTTGTCAGAGACCAGCAGGGCTGAGTCGTCCGCAAACAGGAACAAGTTGCAGTCACAAGCTGACGACATGTCATTTGCAAAAATTAGGAACAGTAGCGGACGGTCCTAGTATGCTTCCTTGTGGACCACCACAGCTCACTGTGAGGGGGGGGGATAGGGTACTGTTTACCTCCACCATCTGTTCTCTCCCCTCCAGGTAGGATTGTATCCAGCTCACTGATAGACTATCAAAACCAATTGCTTTTAGCTTGTCAATCAGAATGGTGTGATTGACAGTGTCGAAGGCCTTTTGTAGGTCCAGCATGACCATGCCGCAGTATTTGACCGCATGCACCTCTTGTTTGATGTGGTCGTTCAAATAGAGAAGGCATGCGTCAGTGGAGTGGGATGTTCTGAAACCAGATTGGAATTCGTAGATTAGATTTTTTTCCGCAAGGTACTTTTCGACCTGTTCATATAAAAAATGTTCCATGACTTTCGAGATGGATGTAAGGATAGAAACAGGGCGGTAGTTGCCTGGGTCTAATTTGCTGCCCTTTTTGTGCAGGGGTGTTACTCTCGCAATTTTGAAGTCCTTGGGGACATGTCCCTGTTTATGGAGAGGTTTATTATGTGTGTGATGACTGGGGTGATGGCGGCTGCTGGGTCTCTGAGGAATTTGGAGGGGATGTTGTCATGGCTAGTGGCCTTGTTCGGTTGGAGGGCGCTCAGTTTTTTTGAGTACCTCATCTGCAGTTACCATTTCTAGTTTGAAGTCGTCTTTGTGGACGCCTAGGTTCTTGTAGTATGCTACTATGTGTTCTACCCCATACTGCCCTGAGTGGGAGGGTAGTTTGTTTACCAGTGTTGTGGCTATGTTTGTGAAGAAAGTGTTTAAGTAATTGGCTACATTCAGATTCAGATTCAGATTACTTTATTCACCATATTGTACAGGTACAAATGGAACGTGATTTGACATTTCAGTGCATGATTATTCACAAATAGGAACAACAAAATAATAATGATAAATAAATAAGTGCAAAACAGGACAGAACAGTGAGACAACAATAAGACAGTAAAGTGCAGTGGTAGTGGTAGGGGACATGGATACAGTGCAGCATAGTTCAAGTCCAGAAGTCCAGCCCTAGCAGCTCGCCATAGAGGGGGGGTGGAGCAGGGGGACACCTGACTCGTTAACCAGGCGAGCCGCTGAGGGGAAGAAACTCAGTCTGTGGCGGGACTTTAGTGTCTTGGGCAGCCGTAGCCGCCTGCCGTGGGGGAGCATGTTGAAGAGGTTGTGACCCGGGTGGGCGGGGTCTGCCATGATCTTCCTCGCCCTCCTCAAGGCCCTGGTGGAATGTAGGGACTCGAGGGAGGGAAGGGGGCAGCCGATCACCCTCTCCGCCGAGCGTATCACCCGCTGCAGCTTGGCCTTGTCTCTGACCGTGGCTGCAGGGAACCAGGTGATGATGGAGAGGGTGAGGATGGACTGGATGATGGCGGTGTAAAACTGGACCATCATGGTCCTCGGCAGCCTGAACTTCCTCAGCTGACGTAGGAAGTACATCCTCTTCCGGGCCTTTTTATTGAGAGCGATGGTGTTCAGCTCCCATTTTAGGTCCCGGGAGAGTGTCATGCCGAGGAAGCGGCAGGACTCCACAGAGGCCACCGGGGTGCCTCCCAGAATGATCGGGGTGGGGGGGGCTACCTTCCGCCTGAAGTCCACTACCATCTCCACTGTTTTCTGGGCGTTGAGGTCCAGGTTGTTGCAGCTGCACCAGCTCAGCAGCCTCTCGATCTCCCTCCTGTAGACAGACTCGTCCCCCCTGGATATTAGACCCACCAGGGTGGTGTCGTCCGCAAACTTCAGGAGTTTGACCGAGGGGTGCAGAGAGACGCAGCTGTTGGTGTACAGGGAGAATAGTAGTGGGGACAGAACACAGCCCTGTGGGGAGCCAGTGCTGATGGACTTGGGATCGGAGATGTTGATTCCCAACTTCACCCGCTGAGTCCTGTTAGTCAGGAAGTCCGTGATCCACCTGCAGGTAGAGTCCGGCACCTGCAGCAGGGACATCTGGTGCTCCAGGATGTGCGGGAGTATGGTGTTGAAGGCCGAGCTGAAGTCCACCAACAGAATCCTGGCGTAGGTCCCTGCAGTGTCCAGGTGTTCCAGGACATAATGCAGAGCCATGTTCACAGCATCGTCCGTGGAACGGTTGGCTCTGTATACAAACTGCAGGGGGTCCAGGAGAGGGTCTGTGGTGGACTTCAGGTGAGCCAGGACAAGGCGCTCAAAGACCTTCATGACCACAGACGTCAGGGCGACCGGTCTGTAGTCGTTAAGGCCTGTGACCTTGGCCTTCTTGGGGACGGGGATGATGGTTGAGGCCTTAAAACATGCTGGGACCCGACACAGCTCCAGTGAGGTGTTAAAAATGTTAGTGAACACTGGGGACAGCTGGTCGGCACAGTGCTTCAGGGTGGCGGGTGAGATAGAGTCAGGACCGGCTGCCTTCCGGGGGTTTTGGCTCTTAAACAGGCGGTTCACCTCGCTTTCTGTGACAGAGAGAGGGGGGGGGAGGATGAGGAGGGGGGAGGGGTGGCGGGAGAGGGGAAGGGGAATGGGGGGTGGGGGGGGGGGGGGTCGTGGTAGGGGAGACAGGGTTACCACTGGGGACCGGGGGGGGTGATTGTGGTCTGGGGGGGTGAGGAAAGGGGGCCGGGGGTTCCCTGTCAAACCGGCAGTAAAACTCATTGAGCTCATTTGCCAGTAGAAGGTTGTCAGACGTCTGTGGGGATTTTGGCTTGTAGTTGGTGATGGTTTTTAGACCTTTCCAGACTGAGGAGGAGTTCCCCTCGTAGAACTGCAGCTGCAGTTTCCCCAAGAAGCGCTGTTTCGCCTCCTTCACTGCTCTCTCGAATCTGTACTTGGCCTCCTTAAAACAAGCCTTGTCCCCACTCCGTCTGACCTTCTCCTTCCCAATCCTAAACTGACGCAGCTGGGCAGTAAACCAGGGTTTGTCATTGTTATAGACTTTCCTGGAGCGGGAGGGGACACACTCCTCCTCACAGAAGCCGACAAATGACGTCACAGTCTCTGTAGCAGACTACAAAGAGTGACACGTTCAGCCGAACGCACAATTGGAGGGGGGCTTCCCACCCTCCAGAACATTTACATCAAGCGGTGCAAGGGGAAGGCTAAGAGAATTATTAAGGACTCGAGCCACCCGAACAACTGCCTCTTTGAACTGCTGCGGTCAGGCAAGCGATACCGGAGTCTTAAGGCGAGCACAGAAAGACTCAGAAGAAGCTTCTATCCCCAGGCCATCAGGCTGCTAAACGAACAATAATCGCTAAACGAACAATAATCACTATGCAACAACCATCAAATGCACACAGCACACACACCCACACGCACACACTCACTCAAACAAACAACACACTGCAGCACCCACTCTCCACACTTTAGATCACACAAACACACTTACACTTTATATTTATTGATAAAGGATTTGCACTACAACTCGTACACCTACTGTGAATTGTACCTAAATTGCACCTCGTCCCATTTCTCCATTTCTGCCTTGCACTAATATAGTATTGTATATTAGTACACTGCACAGTATTGTATATTGTATGGTAACTACGTCTATTCTGCATCGAACATTGTACATATGTCTAAACTGAACACTGTGACCTCTTTTTTTACTTCTAATTTTACTATGTTTTTATTTCATACTTATCTTGTCTTGCACAGTCTCTGGAGCGCAACAGTAAGAAGCATTTTGTACAAAAGTATTCTGTACTTCTGTATGACAACTATTAAAGAAACTTGAAACTTGAAACTGTGTAATCGTCCAGGTTGTTGCCGGCCTCTGGCCCCGCCCACTCCAGGAAGCCCTGGTCGCAGCCTGCACGCTCCAGCCAAGCGCTGAGTTTGTCCCGAGCGTCACCGGACCACACTTTGAAGCGTCTTGCTACAGGTTTACAGATTTTTTATTTCTGCCTGTAGCAAGGGATCAGATGGATTAAGTCATGATCGCTGTTGCCCAGCGCCGCACGGGAGACAGAGTGGTAGGCTCGATGAATTGTACTGTAGCAGTGGTCTAACGTGTTCGCACCCCGGGTTGGACATGTGACTTGTTGCCGGTACCTCGGGAGAGCCCGGCTGAGATTAGCCTGGTTAAAGTCACCGAGGGCGATCACCAGACTATCCGGATGTTTTATTTCAACTCTAAGAATCTGCTCAGCCAGTGTGTCTTGTGCAGCGTTAGCATCTGCGTCTGGTGGAATATAAACACACGCGAGGATAATAGAGCTGAACTCGCGGGGGGAGTAAAATGGATGGCAGAGTAAAAATAGGGATTCTAAATGAGTGGAACAGTGCTGGTCCATCACTGTAACATCCGAGCTCCAGCGAGCGTTAACAAAGAGCAACAATCCCCCGCCACGAGACTTGTTAACTGCCACAAAGTCACGGTCAGCCCGGTGCATGGAGAAACCCTCCAGCTCCACCGCTTCATCGGGGATGAGAGGTGACAGATGGGTCTCCGTGAACGCGAACACTGCTGTTGAGCGAAAGTCATTGCTCCTTGCTACGAGGGACCGGAGCTCATCCATTTTATTGCAAAGAGAGTTCACGTTTGAGAGGAATATACCCGGGAGAGGAGGACGAGATCCTCTCCGGCGGAGGCGAGCCAGGGAGCCAGCCCTTTTGCCGCGCTGCCGCCTGACCCACTTCACAGCCTGGATGAAGACCGCGGTTCCCCTCACGAGCACATCCAACAGATCCGTGGAGCGGGTGAGTAGTTGAGGGAAAATGTCAAGTGGGATTGATTTCCCGATGTTCAGCAGTTCTTCTTTAGAGTAAGAAGTAACACAGGACGCTGGGACTAAACAAAACAAACAGAACACAATGCATAGCAACGCCACAGCAGCCATGGACGGCGCCATCTTGGAACGACAGCTTGTCTGTGATGAGCGTGTTGTCCATCTGTATGTTTGTTTGAGAACCTGGTTTTAAGTTTTTTACTGCAGCCTAGTTGATTATTGAGTAATTTCCAAAGTTCACATGGTTTATTTTTGTTTTCCTCCGTTTTGTCATTGATGAAATTTTTTTTAGCAGTTTTGATCATGGAGTTTGTCATTTCTTAGTCTGTTTCTTTCTAGTTTGAGTTCAGTCACGTGGTCTTGGAGTTCACTGCTCGTGCTTTTGGTAAGCTTTGACTGACTTTTACAAAACTCAGAGCATTTTTTGTCTCTGGCTTTCATAGCAGTCAGTATTTCAGTGTGCATCCACGGCTCAGCGCGATTTTTTACGCTGGTGGTTCTTAGCGGGGCCATGTAGTTTAGTATTGTTGAAAATTTGGTTTTGAAGCCAAGCCAGGTTTCTTCAACCAGTGTACCATTGAGCTCATCTGACCAGTCCAGGCTCTCCAGTTCAAGGTTAAAGGCCTTGCTAGAGTAGGTTTAGATGTCTCTAGATGTGACTGTTTTGTGACAGCCAGCATTTTGCTTTAGCTTTTTTTTGCTATAACCCCTTTATTGGAGATCTTGGACTTGTCAGAGGTCCGGATGAGGTCAATGGTAGTCTGAGTTGATTCACATACCCTTGTGGGTTGGGTGATTAGCTGGCTGAGGCCGTGCAGATCACAAACCCTACTGAAGGCCTTGAAGACGGGTGCTGCTTTACGTAGCATGTCCGTGTTCCAGTCCCCAATAAGGATCTTTTCTACTCCCTCCACCCCAGCTAAACACCCATCGAGTGTGTCATAGAAGCCACTATGTTCTGGCGGTCTATAGATTGTGCCTATTAGTACTGATTTCGCCCTTTCAAATAAGATTTCAATCCATACAGTTTCAATCTCGTCATGGTTAAGGTCAGTACGGTTGATGAATTTGGTATCTTTGTGAATATACACACAGACGCCACCTCCATACTGGTTTCTATCCCTCCTGACTATTGAATAGTTCTCGATTTCAATCTCTGGATCCTGAACAGATGAGTCTAGTTTTGTTTCTGTGAAACACAATATGTTAGCCTTACCGTTTATAAACAAATGTCTGATTTCAGCCAGTTTGGGTCTCAGGCTGTTTGTATTTAGGTGGAATATATGAAGTCCATTTGTGTTGGTAATCTGATTGATGTCGTCACACTGGAGGTAACTCTGTTCATTTTTGTCCTGTCCTGTGGTGGGGGGAGGGGGGGCGTTGTTGGTGTTTGCACTCCAGGTGCAGACGGGTGTCAGTCTACGTTGGACCATGCAGTCACCTCTGGTGTCTGACCTGGTGCAGAGTCCAGTGTTTCTTTTTTTGTAGATGAATTCCTGTACAGGAGGGGGAGCTAGTCCATGTAGGCATTTGTAGATGAAACTAAGAGCTTTTTAAGACTTTGAAATTTTCAAAGATCAAAAAGCTATATTGTTTCAAAATATTGCAATGGTGGTATGCCAATGGTTTCCTGGCAAATACCTTGATGGCTCCATGATAAAGCTGTTCGATGTGTTTCATGACAGTGACACCAGCAAATGACCAGTTTGTGAAGCAGTATTCAATGTGTTAGAATATCATGCAATGAGGATACGTTTTTGCAGCGTCAACTGAGAGAGAGAGAGAAAGATCGCTGATCTACCTTGTTGTTGGCAGAAAGAAGGGCTTGTTGATAAAGTATATCCACTCCATGGCATTGTCCATCCAGCCTGTGTTGATGTCCATCCATTGTCCATGCATGTCCCTCCACACTGCATCCATAATATAGCTTGTTAATAGCCAACAAGTACTGTGAGTGCCTTTGTCCATGTCCGACCTCGAACAGCCTGCAAACTACCTGGTGTTCTATCGCCATGCTCTAAGACAAACTCTAACCTTAACCAACTTTGAAAGAGTGCCTAAGCCTAACCATTGAAAGAACTTGCCATCACGCTCCAAGACAAATATCTGCATCACACAACAGCATAAACTCATGTTGCAAACTGCGGTTACGGAAAGTACCGCGTCGGCCAATCAGAGAGCTTTTAGACGCTCAGCTGCTTGCTAGGTCGTTTCAAACCAGCGCCCGAGTTCCATCATAATACATCATATTCAACGCAAAGCGCGTGGCTGCGACGGATACAGCGATGAACCAGTGCACGGCGGGCACGCGCACTCCAGGCGCAATTGCGCCTAGCCCAGAGAGAAATACGCGAGGAGAAATGCCTGCGGCTACGGTAATGAAAAGGTCTATATCAGACAGAATCGTCACTTCCTGTTCAGGAAAACTATTATTAATCTTTGTAAAATTAAGTTATATTGTGCATTGGAAACACAAACACTTAAAATGAGTAAATATTATTCATTTTAAACATGTTTATATTATTTATAGGGCTATAAAACAAAAAACAAAAACGTTTTTTTTTCTTCTTCTCTCATTTAACAGGTGGGTCGGCACCCTAGCGCCCCCGGTGGCGAGCCGCCACTGCCCCCCCCCCCCCCCCCCCCCCCCCCCCCAGAAACACATTCGATCTTATGATTCTGACTGGTCGTTTGCTGAACATCATGCATACAGTTTTCTTTGTATTTAGCAGTAGGCATGCGTTTTGCAACCATTGTTGGACCTTGTTCATTGCATTTGAGAGGTTACATGAGATCAGGTCAGTTTTTTTTACCATGTACAAAAATGACTGCGTCGTCAGCATACATCTGTACATTGAAGTCAGGGCATATGTCCGGCAGGTCATTGATGTACAGGGACAACAACAATGGCCCAAGGATAGATCCCTGCGGCACACCGACTGGATTGTCAAGATAAGGAGATTTGACACCATCAACTAGGGATGTCCCGATCGCCTTTTTTTGCTTCCGATCCGATCCCGATCATGTGATTTTAAATATCTATTGATCCGATCGTTTCCGATCCGATCTTTCACATTAGTAATCAATTTTGACGCATTTGTCAGAAACTGGCAGAGCGAGACAAGCCCATCTGTTGCCTATAGTCCGGGGCGCGAGAGCGGAGGCTTTTGTTATTACATTCACCCTGAGAAATGTGCTTCTGCTTCATATGAGAAATATTAAAATAAAAGTTTCAATATATGTTTGCACATTAGTATACATTCAGTGTTCGACTTACGTAATGGTCCATTCTGGTCTGAAACGCCGACGATAATCCTCAGTCACGTTATCCTCCAGGTGAAAAGTTAATCTGAAAACTTCGCCTCCAGCCTGTCCTCCTTGCAAACATTGCAACTGGCTTGACTTTCTATTTTAAAATGCTTAGCTAGCTGCTCAAGTCAGTGGATATTAACCGTGTTTCGGGAGCGACGTGTTGTACTGTTGTTGTGATGTGGTCGAGCGTGTAGCGTCTAAATTAAAGGGGTGTTTGTTGCAACGGTGAAAATTAAAGGGGAATGTGTTTGTTGTGGACAATTATTCTGCTCTGTGTGACAATAAATACATTAATGATGATATATTATATGTAATTTAAAACCAAAACGAAGGCCTCCGTATGAGTTTAAGACGTGGACATGGTCATGTTTGTTGAATAAAATTTCTTTTTTTGACTGCCGATTTTTATTATTATTTTTTCCCGATCCCCGATGCTCTGAAAAGCACGTGATCGACGCCGATCCCGATCACGTGATCGGATCGGGACATCCCTACCATCAACCATGACACATTGTTTTCTGTTTGTTAGGTAAGACTTAAACCATTGAATTGTATCTGCAGAGAAATTGAAATGAGACAACTTTGCCAAAAGTACTTGATGGTTGACAGTGTCAAACGCCTTTCTAAGATCCAGGAACACAGCACCTACATATGGGTTTTTGTCCAACATATATTTAACCTTTTCAATAAAAACTGTTAGGGTTTGTGGGTAGGGGAGATGTGTAGAACCCAAATGTTGGACAGTGGAGGGTGGAGAGAGACGAGGCACGAGTCGGCGTTGTAATTGACAAGCTTTACTGAACGTGGCAAACGATTAACATTACAGTGCTTGGCAGAAAACAAAAGCGAACTTAAAACTCGAAAACAAACCTCAGCAATGCTGGAAAACGTGGGCAAACAATACATGAACGGACTCACAAGGAAATACAGGATAACAAGGGTTTTCACGAGGGGAACACAAGGTAGGGAGAACAGATCACAGCACGGGAAGGTACTGGCACGGGAGACAAAACAATGGCGCAACAGGGAGCAGCATGAATACAGGAACTGATTATGATGGAAAACAGCTGGGGCTGACAGACACAAGAATAATAATACAACACTGGGAATACAGGACTAGGCGAACATATGAATATGAATACACACACAGGGAACAACAGGGCTAGACTAGGACATAAGGACTAATGGGAGATACACAGGGAGCATGATATAAATGATAGACAACAGACTTGACAGAATAGGTAAATAAAAACCCATAAAAAGGGCGGCGGCCTGTAGCGCCGCGAACAGACCGCCAGGGTGCGGCAGAGGATTGTTCAGAGAGTTCAGATTATGACAAAAACACAGTTTGCCGACTCAGTGTAGTGCTGAGCGCGGAAGCCAAATTGAAGTGGGTGGAGTGGGGTGTGACCTTTGTCCAGATGTTTAATCATAAGTTTCGAAACCCACTTTTCAGCAACCTTAGATATGGTGGATAGGATGCTGATTGGCCTGTAGTTGGCTACCGACATCCTGCTACCAGATTTAAAAATTGGTGTTACCGTGGCCACCTTCCAGGAAGATGGTACCTCCTTTGAGCTGATCGATTGATTCACTAATATGGTGATAGGTTTTACTAGAGCGTCGGAGTGTGTTTTTATAAAATCTGTGTCCAGGCCATAAGTGTCCCTGGCGTTAGAGCGTTTCAGCGCCACAATGATTTTTCTTACCTCATCCTCTGTTATTTCCTCCAGCTAAAAGAGGGGCTCGGCTTCCACAGTTGGGCTGGGTGATGCACCAGAGGGGGCAAAGAGTTTTGTTATTTCCAATACACTATTTAAAAAATAATTATTAAAAGTACACGCCAGTATAGTGGGGTCTTTAATCAGGATGTCGTTGACTTTTAATTCCAGGATGTCATTTACCTGTTTGTTCTGTTTACCTAGTAATTTATTTAAGATATGCCATACCTTTTTACCATTTCCTTTTGCATCTTCAATTACACTGATAAAAAAGTTGGCTTTGGCCTATTTTTTTTTTTTTTGTATTTTTTTTTTGTATTATTTTTTAAACAAACACATAAACAAACATGACAACACAAGATTAGATATACAAGCATTAATTAACAGTGCACATCCAATGAAATCACCATTTAGATAAATGTCTTATACAAGATATACCCCTAATACCTGCTATCTATTACATATGCTCTTGAAAGGCTTTGGCCTTTCTTAAGGTCAGAGTCACCTTATTGCGTGCATGGGTAAATTTCTGCCTGTCTGTCGACAGCCCAGATTTCAGGCTTTGTTTAAGGAGTGAGTCCCTAAGCCGTGTAGTGAACTGCAGCTTTGGTCCCACCAGTGGAGGTGATGCTGCTTCCTGGATGCTGTTCTGTCCCAGTAGTGTAGTTTTCCCTTTGTGTCATGCAAGTATAGCAATAACATTTGTCATTGGGATAACCTTTGACCCCGAGACTCTCTTCTCCTCGGACAGTTAAAGGTTAACGATATGTCAAGGGCCGTGGACGATCTATTTGAATGTGTAACAGTTGAAATCCAAATGGAAAAAAGAAAAAACATTATTGTGAGTTGTATTTACAGGGAGCCAGGGACGAACGCTGGAGAATTTACCGAGTGGATGGAGACATTATTTTCAAGTCACGGTCAAAAGGACTTATTTTTATGTGGTGACTTCAACATTGATTTATTAAAGGCCAAGCATCATAAAACAACAGAAGCATTTATTGATTCAATGTTCAGTATGAGTTTGCTTCCAAACATTATCAGACCCAGTAGAATAACTTCCCATAGCGCTACTCTAATAGATAACATATTTTGTAACAGTTTTGGTAACACCATTAGTGGATTATTAATCAATGACATTTCGGACCATTTACCTGTGTTTACGGTGTATGAAGTTAATTACAAAAAGAATAGAACAGACACTGCACCCAAATATATACGGGTCAAGACTGATAGTTCAATGAATGCCCTTAAGAATGAGTTAATGGCCCAGCATTGGGAAACTGTGTACCTAGAACAAGACACTGATGCTGCTTATGAGTCCTTTCTGGATATATTCATGAATCTGTATAATAAGCATTGCCCATTAGTCAAGTGTAACAGGAAAAATTACTGTACAAAACCCTGGTTAACCAAGGGTCTGATGAACGCCAGAAAAAAGAAAAACCTTTTGTATAAGCAATTTATTACAAATAGGACGGATGAGTCTGAATTGAAATATAAACTATATAAAAACAAACTAACCAATATTATGAGGAATTGTAAAAGGTTTTTTATGCCAACTTACTAGAAAGGAATAAACATGATAGTAAGGGTATTTGGAAAGTGCTTAATGACATAATAAGAAAAGGGCCAAAAGGTGGACTGTATCCAAATTACTTCATTGAGGACGGCAGGAAAATTAGTAATATGGAGGAAGTGGCCGATGGCTTTAACAAGTTCTTTGTAGGGGTTGGACCTAGTCTAGCTGAAAAAATCACAGAAAGCGGTCCGATAGTGGGTGTAGAAGACTCAATCCATAGAAATCAAAGCTCCATGTTTCTTACTCCAACAGATGGAAATGCAATCATGGCCATACTCAGGAACTGTAAAAACAAAACATCAACGGATTGGAATGATATTGACATGACTGTGATTAAGAATGTGGCGGAAGGATTTGTAGAACCATTCACACATATCTGTAATTTGTCGTTACAATCGGGAATATTTCCTCGTTTGATGAAAACTGCAAACGTATTACCAATATTTAAAACAGGGGACAAACACCAGTTTACAAATTATAGGCCGGTTTCTCTGCTTTCCTAATTTTCTAAGATTCTGGAGAAGATTTATGTAAAAAGACTTGAAGAGTTCATTGAGAAACACAAATTGCTGATTGATAGCCAATATGGCTTCAGGCGGAATAGATCCACCACCATGGCCCTCATTGAGCTAATAGAGGAAATAACAACTTCAATTGACAAAAAACACCATGTACTGGGAATTTTTATTGACCTTCAAAAAGCTTTCGATACGATTGACCATAGTATTTTAATTAAAAAGATGGAAAGATATGGCATTAGGGGTATAGCATTGGAATGGATTAAAAGTTACTTGAGTAACAGGAATCAATTTGTACAAATGGGCAGTGCCATCTCAACAAACAGGAATATTAGGTGTGGCTTACCACAAGGTTCAATTCTGGGTCCAGTTTTGTTTCTTTTGTACATTAATGATATCTGTAAAGTATCTGAAACAATGAAATTTGTGCTATTTGCAGATGATACAAATATGATTTGCTCTGGTGAGAGTTTACAACAGATTCTGAATGAAACCATGACTGAATTGGTCAAATTAAAAAAGTGGTTTGACAAAAACAGATTGTCTCTAAACTTGAACAAAACAAAACTAATGATTTTTGGAAATCGTAATTATGACACACCGATCCAAGTTACGATAGATGATACCGTTATTGAAAGAGTACAGCAAACCACTTTTTTAGGAGTGATCATAAATGAAAAAATTTGTTGGAAGCCTCACATAAGCCATGTAAGAACAAAGATTTCAAAGAGTGTGGGTATTATGTGGAGGTCAAGGTATTGCCTGAACCAACAATCTTCTGTTATCTTATATAATGCTTTGGTCCTTCCATATTTGAATTATTGTGTTGAGGTGTGGGGAAATACCTATGAAACCAACCTACTTCCTTTGGTTATGCTCCAAAAAAGAGCAATTAGGATTGTAACAAATGAGAGCTACAAAGCACATACAAATTATTTGTTTTTAAAACTTTCAGTTCTGAAATTAAAGGACCTGGTGGATTACAAAACTGCCCAGTTCATGTACAGAGTCATTCACCACAGCCTTCCTGACAAGATACAGAAATTGTTCTGTGAGAGAGCTGGACTCCAAAGATATAACCTTAGAGGGAAACTCAAACTGGAACAGCAATCTTCAAGACTAACCAGGAAGGCTATGTGTATTTCTCTGTGTGGAGTTACCTTGTGGAATAATCTGGAGGAGGAGATCAAATCCAGTCAATCCATAAATATATTAAAGAGGAAATTCAAAATGATGGTGTTCACAAAATACACCAGGGAGGAAGACTAACGTATTATATGAGAATGATTTGAAGGGTGACATGAGAGTATAGTCTAGTGTGTGTGTGTGTGTGTGTGCATGTTTGATTGTGTTGTGTGTAGTTGAAGTATTTGCAAATTGTATGGTATTATATGTATTGGTAATCGTGTCATACTTGCTGAAGTATATAGTTATTGATGGGGGATGGAAACATATAAGCTTTGCTTCTTCCATCTCCTTTTCAAACAGTGTATAGTTTTTGGCTGTTTTATTTTTAAACTTTTGGGGGGGGGGGGGGGGGTTCCTCTTTTCCCATTTCATTTATTTTCAAATGTTGTTTTGCCGGACAATGGTAAATGTAGCCAAACTAACACTGTGGTTTGAAATAAAACGATTGAATCTTGAATCTTGAAAACAGTTCTACTGTTGCCTGGTAAAAGGGGGCAAGCAATTGGAGGCATGCAGCAGCTGTTTCATAGTACTCAGAGGACAGAGGTCTCACATCTGTTTTCAGCATCGCAAGAGCTGCCCCCACTGACTGTCTCTCCTTGAAAAGGCGCTGTAACATGAGGAAGGTGCTGTTCCAGCGTGTGTCTACCTCCTGAATAAGCTTCATCACTGGATGCTTCATCTGCTCCTGCACTTCTCTGAGCTTCTCTTTTGCTGTTTTGCTGGTTTTGAAGAAAGTGAGAACTTTTCGTGGCCTTGTGCGTAGGTCTTCTAGGTACAGGAGTTACATCAAGTGACTTCTTCACCACAACATTTTGTGAATGAGCAAAGCAAAGTGCATGTCTGAGATTCGAATCTCTGACAGAGGCTACCATATTAGCTCCTGCATCTGTTACAATCGAGGTCACTTTGCCTTCAATGCCCCATTCCTCCATAAGAGACCTCATTGCAGCAGTGATGTTAACAGCTGTATGAACTTCAGGGAAAGGGAGCACTTGTTATGGTTTGTATGCGACCCCAACAGCACGACACAGACAGGTAAATCAGAGTTAGCCAAAACAAAAGGCATATTTATTTGAACAACAGAATTTGCAACACTGTTCCTTTAACACATTGTCTGCCATGCAGTTTGCCCATCTTATACCACTCTCTGCCAGTGCTGTAACCCTATAGAGTCGCTCACCTTCTTTGCAGGGCTATAACTTTTTAAATATTATAGCTATATATCAACATTACTATGGCCCATTCAACATTGGGTATCTATCATTCCGGATGTGGGAACGTTATATCTTTCCATTCATACATTGTCGTGTTAGTACCGTCGTGAATATAAGTATGTTTTTAGAGTGTAGAGCAGTAATTCCTAGAACGCGAGTTATAGGCCCCCGACGCATATTATACATAATCGATTGGCGTTTAGTTCCTATACATGCTATATTAAAAAATGTAAATGCATATGATCGCTATACATTATTCTCCATCATGCGTGAAGGAAAGGGGGGGGGGGGGGTCGTTTATGATTCCTTGATTGTCAGTAACGGCTTTCTTTAGTACAACATCATATGTTGATCAGATGGATTGCAATGAAATAAATGCACAATCGAGCTGGAATTAATGGTAGATTCCTCTTACCTGTCGCAGATGAGTCTGGAGAAAAAAATTCCAATTCTTTGATTTTAGTCTGCTAGATCCATTTTCCGTTTGTACGACGCAATGAACACCGAAAGCATATTGATTCTTGCGTCTCGAAAGCGATCCAATGCCACTTGAGTGTTTGTCTGGATCCACGTAACAAGATAGCTCTGCCGGAACATTTTCCCCAATGCACAGAGCGCCTCATCCGGTTTAGAGTGGAGTGCAACTCGCCCGAAATCCACCAGGCGGCGGTATTGAGGCGTTGCAATATCAGACAGAGTCCAGCTGGCTCCCGGAGCCTTGCTGGATGAATTATGATTGCCAATAGCGAATAAAGGAAATAACGATTATAAAAACGAGTAAACTCGCTGTTGGCGTTATTAGATTGGCGGGCGAGTATACTCATTTTTTGCGCAGAACCAGTTAAGGACAAAAATGTATGTGAGAAAACAAACAGCGTCCAGTAACTGAGGGAATTAGGAACGTCCCCGGAGGATGTCAATATGCCAAACGGAATAGCACGGCAGCGTCCAGTAAATGTGGGAATCTGGAACGTCCCCTTTAAGGGAGAATGTCAATGAGCCACACGGAATAAGCAAGGCAGCGTCCAGTAAACGTAGAATCAAACAAATCTTCACAGGATATGGAAAACACCCGAAGGCGACCGAAGGCACAGAGTCCAGTGCTAAACATGGAATTAGTCTTATTCAAGACTCACCAAGAGTACTGCCGATGAGCAATTCGAAAGCAAGGGTCCATGGAAATGAAGAGCGCGTGCACAGCAGGAAACTCCAAGGGACGGCAGGGCAGCAACAACCGTCTGACAGAGACAAGACGACCCGACAACGAGTGACCTGCAGTCAGCGTATATGAGTCCTCCCGACGAGCTGATTGGAATTCATCTCAGGTGCGTGATGTTGATTGATGCTGAGAAGCACGCAGTACTGGGCCAGCCCTCACAGCACTCCCAAAAGCAGAAAAGAAAATGAATTAAAGAAAATAAGGATTCATGAGAAATTGCATTTAAATGAAGCAGGCCTATGAGTCATGGAATACAGTCATATCATATTGTGTTTGTGTGTCTAGTTAATAATATAATACATATAACCTACCTTGCTGTTTCAAGTTGGTCATGAGCAGTAAAACTCCAGTTTTTATACATAAACAGATTGTTTATAGTAATACTGTGCATGATCATTACACTAGAGGTTCCAGTAATGGGCAGCATGAATTACCAGGTCCAAAAACCAACGCTTTAAAGAGATCTTTTATTTTTAGATCATTGACTCTTTGGAATAACCTGCCTCAAAACCTCTGCTGTATTTACAGTAAATTAACTTTTTTAAATAATCTTAAATTATTATAAATTGTATTTAACACTGTAAAGTTTATTTAATATTTTTTTATACTTTTTTTTGCTTGCATGTAATTTTAGCTATCTTATTTGTTAGCTTCATTATACATTGTGTGTTGAGTACTGACTTTTAATCATTTTGTTTTGCAACAATAATTGTTTTTGTATGTTTTTTGTGTGGGCCCCAGGAAGACTAGCTGGTTGCTATGGCACTAAAATCAAATAAAATTAAATCTCTGACCGTTAACACGTTGATTGCCTAAGGTTAAATTCATGATATACCATCCGTTGCCAGCTCTATTTAACATGGAGAAGTTCCCCTTCTTTGCAGGAAGGTCCTATATGTATTGTTCATGGTGTAGCAACGTTAAACTTTTTCATTCACATATTCATACTAAAATATGGTCTAAAGTATAAGTATGTTTTCATCTCTTTCTGCAGCTTTCTCCAGAACGTGATTTATAGCCCCAAATGCATTATATTGATGATGAAATACAGTTTGGTAGGAATCTGTGCGAGATCAAACATTTCAATTGGACGTACTTCTAGAATTTACTACACGTCATCTGATGTTGACCGGATGGGCGAGGGGGCGTTTATAATTCTGTGGGCAACGTTATACCATTCATCTAATGTGGGTCATATGTTCATCATAGCAGTTAGTAAAGAACACGTTAGAATTAAGCATTACATCACGCGCAGGAGTGGTTTGTGAACAATAAACCATGCCTAGGGGTGGTCGTTAGGCCCGAGGCGCAGCCGAGGGTCGTTAGACCCCCCTAGGCATGGTTTATTGTTCACAAATCACGACTGCAAGTGGTGTAAAGCTTTTATACAACTGCCAGATTCATCCAACCTTATTTCTATACAATAAACACACATTAATCGAAGATTTATTGAAAAAACCATCCGCCAGAAAAAGTAGTTCCCACAACTACAAAAAAGACAAGTTGCCTCCATGTGGAAGCAGCTTGAAGTGCATCCAACCAAACTAACACATCCAACTGTGTATTATTGGAATGATTGAGAGAAGTTGCCTCATGTGGAAGCAGCTTGAAGTACATCCAACCAACTAACACATCCAACTGTGTATTATTGGAATGATTGATTGAAAATTTTATTACCAGATGCAGAATGGGTACAATACAGTACGGCTCAATACACACAATTGTTAAGGGAATGCAGACCTACTTTCCATAGAACTTCATTCTTAGATGCTTCTATATAAAGTAGGTAAAACAAATTAAAAAGTTTTCTTTGCCCTATAGGAAAAAAACGTTTTCTTCGCTCTATTCTTTTATTTATTTTTTTAAACCTACTGTAGAGGGCCTAAACTTAACCAGTTGGAAACCAAGCGTACAGTAATAAAATTAGCAATCAATCAATCAATCAACTCAATAGGCCATGCTCACTTAGAACAGCGCAGCACCCAGCTCTCTGACTATCCCCCGCGTTGCAGGCAGAGTGTGTGTGTGTGTGCGTGTGTGTGCGTGTGTGTGTGTGTGTGTGTGTGTGTGTGTGTGTGTGTGTGTGTGTGTGTGTGTGTGTGTGTGTGTGTGTGTGGGGGGGGGGTGTGTGGCGGTGGGTGGAGACTAGAGCGAGCGCTGACAGTCGAAAGGAAAAAGAAATTGAAAAAAGAATTGAAAATTAATCAATCAATCAATCCGCGATTTTTCTTTTGTTACAGAATGATTCAAGACCCATCAATTACATCATCCAACATTGTTTAAACGACTAAGACATTCGCTGTGACAGAATCGCTTGATATTTAGTCGTTTAGTCACTATCAACATATCCATTTGTAAAGATTATTGTCCACCTTCTTGTGATCCGGCGGAGTGATGTGATGTGGTTCGGTTATGGGTGGGTCCTGGGCCAGCAGCGTGGAATTGTTGCCAATAAAGACGTGTAAAATGACTTTCAGCCAATCAGAATCGAGAAATTTGCATGCCGTTGTATAATATAACGCTAAAACTCACCCCAGTCTCCTCGGGCCGTTGGGCGATCAGCGTGGAGTAAACAGTTTTCAATTATGGGATGTCGAAATACCGGATCTATTTCCAGGTTGTATAATAGTATATACGTCCAAATCATGTTGTTTTTTCGAGTTATTTCCATCGATCGATGTTCACTGTGTGAAGACTGAGTCTCTCTAACATTAGCGAGTGCCCGGACCACATATGGAGTGAGTCCTGCCGGGTTAAAGGTTGACATCCGGTTTTTCGATCTGCCGATCGGCCACCAGATGGCGCTCTTGAACCGCTAGAGGATTGAGAGGAGATCAGAACTGTGTGTCAAGGCTGCAGAGGGGAAATATGATTCCGATCACAGATTTTTGAAATATTGATATCAAAGACGAGTTCCGGCGTCCTCTGCAACTTGAGCATGGCGGGGAATGACGAGTTCTGGCGTTTTCGGCAGTTAAAGTGTTAAGAGTAGGCTCTGAAAGGGGGACGAGATTTCGTTAGCCTGCGACCAGCCTCCCGGCGGAGAGGCCTCCGGAGGGGGATACGATCACATTGGCCTGTGATAGACTCCACTTGGTGGAGTGGGGGAGCTGAGCACTTGCCGATAGGGGTAGATGTTATATGTAAATTATGGGACAGAGACACCAACAATTTGTGCATCCACCAGGAGGAATTATAAGTGGGCTTGGTGTAGATGCCGTTGAAGTTCAAAATTGGTGGGGTTACTAATGCCAAAGCTTCTTTCTTTCACCATAGGATCGAGGCCTCTGCCAAGAATCTTCGCAAACTGCATGCTACCATGTCCTCCCTCCTCACTCCCCCCCCACCCCCCCCCCTCCCTCATCTTTCTCTGCCGAAGACTTTGCGATCTTCTTTGAGGAAAAAGTGGAGAACATCCGCAGCTCCTTCTCCCAACCCCCACCCATTCCAAATGCTGAATCGAGAACCTCATCCTTCACTCTGTCATCTTTCTCTCCCATTACAGAAGCCGAAACCCTGACACTGGTAACGTCGAACCGTCCGACTACATGCCAGCTGGACCGGCTACCTTCCCCACTCCTCCAGACCATAGCACCAGACATCCTCCCATTCCTAACTGCAACCATCAACTCCTCACTCAACTCGGGGGTGGTCCCCACCTCCCTAAAACAAGCCAGAGTCACGCCCCTTATAAAAAAAACATCCCTGAACCCTACCGTCATAGGCAACTACCGTCCTGTCTCTCTTCTCTCCTTCCTTTCTAAAACACTTGAACGTGCTGTATCCAACCAACTTACTGCTTATCTCTTACAGAATGACCTCCTAGACCCTAATCAGTCAGGCTTCAGAACTGGTCACTCCACAGAGACAGCCCTCATTGCGGTCACAGAGGCACTTCACTTAGCAAAAGCGAAAGGCCTCTCCTCTGTCCTGATTCTCCTAGATCTATCTGCAGCCTTCGACACAGTCAACCACCAGATCCTCCTCGCGGCCCTCGCAGGAATGGGAGTGGCTGGCTCTGCGCTGACATGGTTGTCATCATACCTCAATGACCGCTCCTACCAAGTGTCATGGAGAGGGACCCTGTCGGCCACCCGCCCCCTGCGGACGGGTGTCCCCCAGGGCTCGGTTTTAGGACCCCTTCTCTTCTCCCTCTACACTAAATCACTGGGTAACATTATCATGTCTCATGGCTTCTCCTACCACTGTTATGCCGACGATACTCAACTCTTCCTCTTCTTCCCTCCCTCAGATATCCACGTCTCTGAGCGGATCTCGGCCTGTCTGTCCGACATCTCCGCCTGGATGACGACCAACCACCTCAAACTGAACCTAAGCAAAACAGAATTGCTCCACCTGCCGGCCAAATCCTCCCCCCTGACCGACCTTTCCATCACAGTCGAGAATGCAGCTGTGACCGCGTCCCCGACCGCCAAGAACCTTGGTGTTGTCCTCGACGACCAGTTGAACTTCTCTGCTCACATCGCAGCGACAACCAGAACCTGCCGATTCCTCCTGAGCAACGTCAGAAGGATCCGCCCCTTCCTGACAAAAGAAGCCACCCAACTCCTCGTCCAATCAACAGTCATCTCCCGCCTCGACTACTGCAACGCACTGCTCGCTGGCCTCCCGGCCACTGCCACTAAGCCTCTTCAACTCATTCAGAACGCAGCGGCCCGCCTGATCTCAAACCTACCGAAGTCGGCCCATGTCACCCCACTTCTTAGGGACCTGCACTGGCTCCCCATTGCTGCACGAATCCGCTTCAAGGCCCTCGACCTAGCATACCGTGCGGCAAAGGGAACTGCTCCCGCCTACCTCCGGTCAATGGTCTCTAACTACACACCCTCAAGACCCCTACGCTCTGCATCTTCTGGCCGCCTCAGACCTACTCCTATCCAAGCTCCGGGAGGGTCATCAAAGAGAAGTCGCCTATTCTCAATCCTTGCCCCACAATGGTGGAATGAACTACCCACCCCAGTTAGGACAGCCGAAACACGTCCAATCTTTCGCCGTCGACTAAAAACGCACTTCTTCAACCATTATCTGAAAAAAATAAATAAAAAAAAATGATCTAACCCTAACTAACCATACTGTCATGCACTTGTCCTAATAAACTAACCTACACTGTAGCACTCAACACTTTGATGAACATTGTTACTCAGCTGATAGAGTTGTGCCCTTCCTGATGGCTTGTCGTACAGAACTTGTAAGTCGCTTTGGATAAAAGCGTCAGCTAAATGACTAAATGTAAATGTAATGTAAATGTTGTGTGGATTCTAGGATTTAGAGGGAGGGGGGGGGGGGTCTGTATGATGCAATGATGGTAAAGGAGAGAGAGAGAGGAGGAGGAGGGGGCTTACATTGAGATGATACAACAAAAATAGGGAGAGAGAGGGAGAGGAGGGGGCATACAGAGCGAAAGGGGGTGGGTGTATGTGGACAGATATAAACAGAGTTATGTAATGGGGTCTCATGATAAGGGCCATCTGAAGTTCAAATTATTCAAACCGTGTTTGCTAGGTGTAGTCTGCCTCATAATACATTGACACCCTTTTGACTTCTATTTAAAATGGTTTTAACACACGTTTGTATACATTATGTTTCTATCTTGCACAGTGAATGTAGTTAATAACAACAGAGTATGGATTGTTAGGACCATGAGTCCCAAAGATGTGTAGCCACCACCACGACCAGATACATGCAGCACTTCGGGGGAGCTCGGAAAACTTGAGGAGCCATTGCAATGCAAATCACCTGCCCGCATAATACCTCCCAAAATAACTGAGGGGGCTGTGTCAGTGTAGAGGCAGATGTCTTGGGGATAGGATATGAGGTAATTGTAAAATAATGTGATGTCTTTCCAGTGAGATATTCTAAAGGTAGGTACGGTTCAGCACCACTGTGCTGGACAGCTCCTGAGTTGCTGATGCCAGGATAGATATAATATAACTAGATGGTGCAGAGGAGTCTCCAGCGTAGTTCACCGGTGACCATCTTGTCACAGGCAGCACACCCACTCATAACATGGTGCATGTACTATTGAAATAACCATAGCTTGTTACATTTTCAACTGATTTACAAACGGTTTGGTTTATTACAAACGTTATTAACGTGGCTATGATTCAGAATGCTTGGACATGTTGAACTAATTTTCATATGAAAGTCCAAGTATGCAGTATGATATGTATATAACCAAGTTCTGTGAATGCTAGTGACGCTCAGCATCATAATGCATATATCTCGCTTCAGTGGATATGCACTGAATAAATTTCAAAATGTACCTTTACAGTACATACCAACATCCGTCTGACCACACCCCCATCTGCTGCCTACATAAGCAGGGGTGGGGCCACACACTCATCTCCTTCCCAACAAATTTCACCACAATGAAAGATCAAGGGCCGCAGTGGCGCCTAGATGCTGAGCGTCACTAGCATTCACAGAACTTGGTTATATACATAACCTTAAGTTCTGTTTCATGCTAGCTTCCGCTCAGCATCATAATGCATAGCAGGAGCTGAGCGGGAGCTAGAAGCTCGACAAATGTACCCCACTGAGGCCCCCCACAACCATCAGAACCGGGGAGGACCGAGCCCCCCCGGCCCCCCCGACCCTCCCTAATGGAGGGATACCGTCCCTATTGGAGGACGGGAGGGAGACGGATCTGACCATGCGAAGAGGAACTCGAGCAACTCAACGCACAGGGTGAGCAGACCGTGGCTTGACCCCACGACTACGCACACGCACAACCCGCATGCCACCAGGGAACGAACGGAAGGAACAAACCTCTTTACTGCCACCAAAATCACGGGGTCAAGAGCAAACTCAACCCCGTGGCAAGGCTGTAGCAGCGGAGCGTGAAGGAAGACCCAGACCTACTGAAGGGACTGGATCCCCCGGAAAAAGGGGGCTCGGAGAGGTCAATGACGCCAGGCATCAAGACCCCACCAGGCGGTCACCTAGTGACACCGCCCCCCACATCGCCAGCGTATTCGGACAGGGCCCCTCCAAGAGCGGGCCCTTTCCCCCCATTAATACGCCGCCTGGCACACTGACTCTGCAACACAGGCAGTCAGCATGGCCGTAAGCACTCAAGGTCAACCAACGGAAGCAGGCAGCGCACCGGGGAAACCAGGCAACAGGCTGTAGACCCGAGCCTGGAGCACTGCGGGCGAGACAGGCGCCAAAGGGGTCAACTGAAAACAGCACCCCGGCGGAAGGGGCGTATGCTGGCATTGTTGCGCACCATGACAAAGCCTCCACCAAAAAACCCAGACCCAGAGGGGTCGAGGCAGAGAAGGCTGACACGATTGGCAGACGTCATGAACGTGCAGGGGCACACTCAACCGGGTAACCCGGGAGTTGACTCTGCTCAAACACACCAGGGAATCAACCACCCTCTTGGTACCACATGCAGTGGTTGTTCCTATAACCCCTCAAGAAAAAACTCCAAAAACACACCTGCGGGTATACACTGGCTATACCGCAGTACAAGTGTTTCAGTTTTCAAAAAAGGGTTATTCCAGGCCTACGGGTCGACAAAACATCACTTCGGACCAACCCGGCGGCTCGGGAAGCACACAGGGTTACCAGAGGAGGTCCAAAAGACCACCCCAACAGCCCCCTCTTCGCCACGCATGAGAGAGGAGCGAAAAGAATGGAGAACCAGCCCTAAGCTTACTGCACTTGGATTCCCAGGCGGTCTCCCATCCAAGTACTAACCAGGACCGAACCTGCTTAGCTTCCGAGATCGGACGAGATCGGGCGTGTTCAGGTTGGTATGGCCGTAAGCCATTACAATAGTGCAGAGTACAACATGTACCCAACAAAGGGTCTCCATAACGCCTAACCCTGCGACACCTGGGCCGACCCGGCATTTTTCCCCCCGAAAAAAGTCCCTCAGGGTACCAGAACAGCAGATCTGCATCCCCGGCGGACAATGGTTAACTGACCTGGACCAGCACGACCAGAACCAGTTCCGTGCCCTAACCACACCGACATGCCCACTCCAGAAGAGGGGGTAGGTATGCGTGTCGATCTAAAACATGAAAAGAGGGCGCCACCCAGACGGTCCCATTTGTACCGCGCTCAGTGACCCACCCCAAGGGCGTGAGACCCCTCTACCTATGTTCTGATCTATTCCGTTAACATCCCCCAGATATGAACGAGAATTCATCGAGACAACCTAGTAAATTGGCGCTCGGAAGAGACAAAACTCCATCCCAGTTGCCCTATAAAAACGCTGTTTTAATAACGAGCAACCAAGGCGCACTTAGCCCCCTCCGTGATTCTTAACAGAAACACCCCGAGCCAGCACTATGTACGCGTCGAGACCCAAACACATCAATGGATAGTCTAGCAAGACACCAGACATTGTTCCCCCAAGTCGCCTGGGAGAACGACACGGAGCCGTCGTGCTTCATGTTCCTTCCTCTTTTTATTTAAAAAAGAAAGAAACACAGACTGACATGAATCCCACGTGACGCAGCTGAGGGTAATTTTTTTTTACATTTTTACATCCCGCCACCCTCGCCACAGGGAGGAGATGGAAATCCCCAGAGAGACTTCCCACGCGAGCTGTATAGATTGAAAAGAATATATTGCAACATTGAGCTATGGAACACTTGGGTTAGAGCAGAACTCCTTTTTTGAAGTTCTACTCACCTTGACAATCTGAGGAGGAGGCTCTGAACTCTGAGGAGGCTCCCTCACTGGGAAGTCCGAACTCACAGAAGGCACTTCTCTCTGAAGAGGAGCTTTGTGAGGAGGAGCTCTGACAACTCCCTGAAACGGATCCATAACATGGACCTGAACAACCCACGGAAGTCTAACCACTAGAGACACGCTCAGTGACGTACTCTATGGCGGGGGAATTTCCGCGGTGCACACGCCCAATCTTTCAGGCCGTGGGACCAGGAAACCCCCCCCCCCCCCCCTTACCCTGTAACATGCCGAACAGCAACGTGACAGGAACCCTGAAAGACAGGTGGTTTTAACCCCTGACCAATCAGAAAAGGGGAGGAAAGGTTTACCAGTTCACCCCTTTATGACCACTCACCCCTGATATGATGTAATGACAAAGTAGAGCCATGACACCAGTCATAGCATGCTACATGAAGCATTTAACAGCTTCACATAGCTCATGTGCTAACCTGCTATCTAATTTTTACTAAGGAAAAAAAACAGAACAGAGAGGGTCTCTTTAAGAGCCCCGGTACCAGACTTACATATGTGCTTCTGTGGGCCAAACCTAATCCAGTTGTAGATCTCAACGACACACACAACCCTTCATCACAACAAAAAATGGCAAATGTACACTCTCACTACAGAGAAACGCCGTTTTTCATAACGAGAGAGACATGAGTCCTTGATTACGTATTGGCCACAGGCCTTGCTAAACACACATGATAGTGACCAAACAACCTTTTCCCTAGGAAAATAATCGTTTCTCAAGCAGACACACAACCCAGCAGCTTAAGCTGAGGGTTACATCGTATCCCCACAAACACAGTGACACAATATATTGTAAACAACATGTCTGAGAGGAGGGGGGGGAAGCCCCAGGGAAACCGGGGGGATCACCCCTCCTACCTTACCCTTGATACGACCAAGTTGAACAGGTAACCCTGTTAATATGTGAACACACTGTTCATTGTCATCACAGGCTGAGAAAATAATTCATTCCTCAATCACATGTCACTAAGCATAGCTTCACAGGTTAATTAACCCCCTTAGTTGTGAGTTCACCCACGTTACAAACGTTACATGAACACACATGTTCTCATCACAACTAACCAGATAATTTTTACAACAACGCCGATTTCTATGGAGAGAGAAGCTATACCAGTGACAAGACAATTCACACACAACACGCGTCGTATCCTCAATGTATTGCAGCAACACACGTTTTGGAAAACATCGTTATTACAAAACATTTAGAAGGGAAAGAAATAAGAAGTGTTTAAAGTCCGGTCGGGACTCCTACCCTGAGCGCAGGCCGAGAGCACTGCAATCTGGTTAACGGGACACCGAAGTCGAACACGGCATCTCCTGCGTTGGCGACGAGGGTAACGTCGCTGCGCCACCCAGCCGCTACGTTTCCCCATGTTGACGCAGTCCTCGCTGGCAGGGCTCCCGGTGTAGGTTCGACTAACATCCTCTGTCAAAGATGACGTCGTAGACAGAGTGTTTAAGGCATGTTATAGTCATAGCAACGTTCAACAGTGTAGCATTAAGCTAACAGCCGCTCTCGACTGATAGCAACAAGCTAACGTTTCCTAGCCTAGTGACACAACAGGCTAGCGCCGCAGCTAACAGCTGACTGGCTAACAGGTAGGCCACAACTAGCACGCAAGCTAAGCAGCTATCACCTGAACTGTACACAACGACATAACAAGCCACACTTCAGACAGGCCGCTGTCCAAGTCCCTCCCCATCCTAAGAGGGAAGAAAAAAAGAAATGTCAAACACAGTTTTCAACTGTGATTTACCAGACATACAGCGGAGCCAGCACAATTCCCATCCGGGCTGCAGCCGACTTTGAGCATGGAACTCCCGATAAAGAAGATCCTATGCCCACATTTCCTCGTTTAGGGTGTACTTCCACATTTATGTGAAAGATGGGGCCTGCACGGGACAGAGAAGCATCCGCTTATCCAGAGAGTCCTGGGTTCACCAGGTCCCGGTCGCGGCCCACTAGGTTGACCGTCATGGGCGTCAGACCAAGATATTCCGTCCGCCGCTTAAGAAGCCGAGCAGAGGACCCTAGTCTGGAGTCGGCGTTCGTAAAATTGTCAGCTAACCCCCATAGCATAAACCGACAACCAGTGCTCGCAAGCAAAACAGTACTTACCCCACCCTGGAAGCGACCGCTTTCTCACAACAGCCGGTGCTTCCCACAGTCCAGCTGTATGGCCGGAGGGCCAAACCCATCCAGCCGCAGCAAGGAGGACTGCAGTTGGGGAGCATGTCAGCGGCGCGAGCCCCTAATACGAAAAAGCCGGTGGAGCCTAGGTCAGAATGATCATCATCTTCCAGACACTCCAGTGATGAAGACAATATCGTTGTATTTTCTCGAAAATAGTGAGAGAGAAAATAAAGATATAATGTCAACGTATCTCCTTGTTCTTCTGTTTTCCTTTCTCCAGCTAATACTTTCTTCCTCGCCAAGTGATTGGTATACAGGCACTATATTGTGGATGAAATTTGAGAAGGAGATGAGTGTGTGGCCCCACCCCTGCTTATGTAGCCAGCAGATGGGGGTGTGGTCAGACGGATGTTGGTATGTAAAGGTACATTTTGAAATGTATTCAGTGCATATCCACTGAAGCGAGATATATGCATTATGATGCTGAGCAGAAGCTAGCATGAAACAGAACTACATCTCTGACGTTTATAACAAACCAAACCGTACACATCTGACATCTTAAGGCCGTACTGTGAGCGGACCGGACTCTGCACGGCATATCCGAAATCGTTTGAGGTTTCAGTCAAGCATACCACCGCTTACCAATTTCCTACATTTCTCATGCCAGTTTACTACATTTAATACAGGTCGATGTCAACCAACACGCCGAGCGGCCTTAAGATGACACGCTAAGATGTGTACTGTACCGTACTGTAGTAGAACTACAGTATGACTACTATACAGTAGGGCAACGAAGTATCTGCAATATCCTAATAAAACAAGTAATTAGAATAATATAAGCCTACTGTTCATTCATTCCGCACGTAGACTATACAGTACGTGCGCGCAGGGGCGGAGCTTCCTACAGGCGATATAGGCGGTTGCCTAGGGCGCCAAAATAAAAATAATTAAATTTTTATTTTTTTTTATCTTTTTTTGCTCTGCGCAGTTTTGGCGCCCCCCTCTATATCTGCAACCATTATTTTTACATAAAAAGAATTCTAACATAAGGGGAAATGAGCTAAAAATCTAAAACGGTCGGTCGGTCGGTCTGAGCCTCAGCTTTAGGTGTTCACAGTCAGAACATGCTAGAGCGCTGTGCATTGATGGGTATTGGTCAAGTGTTTAAAGAATTGAGCGTTGAGGAAAGAAAGACTAACGTTAGTGTAACTGAGGGGTACAATTCCCTGACTGTATTAATAAGTATGGTATCATTAAACCACTACTGTCGTATGTACATTACTACTGGCCATACAGTACACAGGTATCTTATGATGAACACTTCCCACAATGACTCGGTTCCACACAAAACTGGGTTTAAGTATTTATTAGCAGCAATGATAGTACATAATATACTTTACTTTGGATGCGCTTATAAGGCAAAGGAATGTGCGTAGGCAAATCAATAACGTATGTCCATTCTCATATTACGCAGGAGATAATAATACAACCTGAATCTTAGGAATTATATCTATGGTACTCTGGTAAGATAGCGGGAGATACTGGTAGGGTCCCTCCGGTCGTAAGCCAGCAAGGGGAGAGGATTTGTCGGTAGTAGAGTCTGGGTCAACGATGATAAAGAGACTCCAAGTACAGGAGACGGTGCAATAATCTCTTGATCCGCAGACGAATACAGCTGTTCTCCGTAGCATGCAGCTCCGCATGGAAGAAAGCTAGCCGGCCTCAGGCTTCTGAGAGGCGGGCTCGACGTGGCTCCTCACAGGGTAAATCCCACACAATTGTGGGTGTAGGCGATTCTCCGCTCCATCAATTACAGGACCAAAAGCAAATATAATCCAGCCGAAAAGGGCTATGCAGTCGTCGGTAGGTTATCCAGTGTACATGATCCACACGGTCCTCGTCTAGGGCTCCTCGGGTGAAAGCGCCAGGGTAAGCAGCCCAGCCTGGATAAGCACACTAGCTGGTACGAGGAAACGTTGGTGATGCTGGTCACTGTAGAACGGTAGCCGCACGATACACTATACACAAATAGAATATTACTGAATTAATAGAATAGGTCGAACTCGACGGTACAGCGTTAAACTCTGATACTTCAGTTATTAATTCGCACGCGGTCTCAATGCTCTATTTGGGGCCAAACAGGCCATACTTCACTGCACGTTGTATCATGGGTGAGGCTTCAACTTATTGGGTAACTCTACTTCTGTATTCACCTGCGCCGTATTTATACGTTAGGTGAACAAACTAGTACCAGCTTTATTCCTGTCTCATATCCTTGCGCAGAACCGTTCATGTCCAGGCAAGTCTTTAGCGGTGACTTTGAACCAGACCTTGGAGGTGTGGCAATGGCGCCTAAGGGACCGCTGTCCAATAGGAGAACGAAATATTATGGTCTGTACTAGGCTAAAGGGATATTCCGTGTATATGTACAAGGAATACACAAGGGATATCAAACGATATACAAATATTATGCAATATATATCAATCAATAAATATATATATTCGGTTTAATCTGATCCTTCGTAACAGCCGCCTCCTAATTAGTCCCACCTAATTAGATAAGCAGAGACAGATTAACCGCACTGTCCACTACTCAATGTCTGTTGTGAGGGTAGGGCAGTTCACAAAGTCAGGGGGTCATGGTCGTCATCAATAGTGTCGGGGAGCCTTGGCAACTCTATTAGCCTCGCCACGGGCCGGGTGTATATCCGCCCTTGGACGAGCACTTCTGCCGCTCTGACCTTTCCGTCGGCACCAGTGATCACTTTGCTTACGCGGCCGGCCGGCCACATAGCTCGGGGTAGTGACTGGTCGATAATCATGACGACTGTTCCTTCTGTCAAATTGTCTCTTTCTTTCACCCATTTCTGGCGGGTCTGTAGAGACGGTAGATAGTGGAGTAGGAAACTGTTCCAAAACTTGTCAGCCAATACTTGACTGTACCTCCAGATTCTTCGGCCGTTCGCTTCTTCAGGCCTGTACACTGTCTGTGGTAGCGCGGGGTCCAGCCGCCCCATCAAGAGAGTGTTGGGGGTGACTGGGTCGACATCTGCTACATCACTTGAGACGTAACCGAGGGGCTTTGAGTTCAATACTCCCTCGATCTCCGTGAGGACTGTCGTTAGGACTTCCTCCGCCACGGTCTGGGCCCCAAGCACGGCGTACAGGGCTGTCTTTATTGAACGTACTTCTCGTTCCCAAGTTCCACCGAAGTGAGGTGCATTTGGGGGATTAAACTGGAAATCAATCTGGTATGGAGCGAGGTGGGTCTTAAGTTCTGGGCCCATAGCTTGGAAGCTCTCTCTCAGCTCTCTTTCTCCGCCTTTGAAGTTTGTCCCGTGATCAGACAATAATATAGACGGTTTCCCTTTCCGCGATGTGAATCTTCGGAAGGCCATAAGGAATGAGTCTGTGCTCATGGTTGGAAGGAGTTCTATGTGTATCGCTCGGGTGGTCATGTATTTGAATACAATACCCCACCGCTTCTCGGTCCCTCTTCCTTTCTTTACATACAGCGGGCCGAAACAGTCCATACCGGTGGAGTGAAAAGGCTTGTCGCCGAGTCGGAGGCGACAGGGGGGTAGGTCAGCCATCCGGGGTATACTGGGCTGTGCTCGCCATTTACAACAGTCTAGACAGTCCCCTGGAAGCGTCGTACTGCTTCTCTCCCTTGCAGTATCCAATAACGACGTCTGATCTCCGCGAAGACTCTCTCTGCCCCGGCGTGATGCACATCCTCGTCGTATTTCTTTATGATAAGCTCTGTGACCTTGTGTCGGCTGTTTAAGACTATCGGGTACTTGACGTCATCCGGTAAGTCTGGGGCTCTCCTCAGACGACCACCCACTCTGATGAGATTATGGGCGTCGCTCTCAGGGGCTAAGTGGAGCAATCTGCTGTCTGACGGGACTGGCTTTGATCCCTGTAGACAGTCTAGCTCGTCGGGGAACGAGTCTCTCTGGGCTCGCTGTAGCAGAAGAAGTTCTGCTTCTTCGTAGTTAGCTGCAGTAATGTCAGTAGTGGGCTGAACCTCTGGGTGGTGCCACAGGAATGTCTTTAGCTGCGCACTCTCAAGGGTGAGGCAGTCGTCTATGTTGGGGTCTGTGGGGACGAGTGTGTGTGTCAACCCACAGAACATAGATTTCTTGTTCTCTGCCTCCTCTTCACTCGCCTCCCATGGGGTGGGTGTAGGCCACTCTTCTTCCGGGAGCTTGAGGAACTCGGGCCCGTCACTATATAGATTGTGACGGGTGAGGTCATCCAGGGACATTCCCCGGGTGATGACGTCAGCTGGGTTGTGTTTTGTGTCCACATACCTCCAGCTTGCTGCTTCTGTTAAATCTTGGATCTCTGTGATTCTGACTCCCACGAAGACCTTGTATCTACACGAATCAGACTGGATCCATGTGAGTACGGTCATGGAGTCTGACCACAAGATTGTTCTTTGCACCGGGATGGTGAGTTCACGTTGGATTAACGTGGCGAGTTGCGCTCCTGCTAGGGCTGCGCAGAGCTCTAGACGCGGGATAGATTGTTGCTTGCGGGGGTTATTCTTGAGCGAGCCAGGATGAAGGCAGTATGTATTTCTCCTCCCTCCTCTCGGGCACGCAGGTAGGCCACCGAACCGTAGGCTACTTCGGAGGCGTCGCTGAAGACGTGCAGGTCCATCTGGCACGTCTCCGGCCTCACTGTGGGTGGGAAGTAGCTGCAGCGTATGTTGACACCTGGGAGTGAGCTGAGTTCTGTCTCCCACTCTCTCCATGTGGAGGCAAGGTGTTCGGGTATGGGGTCGTCCCAGCCCTGGTCCTTGTCCCATAACGCTCTTACAATCATCTTTGCCCTGGTGGTGTAAGGTAGAATACATCCCAACGGGTCATATTGTCTGGCGAGTGTTCTGTATACACTCCGTCTTGTGGTCGGTAGTGCAGTCGACCTTCCCTGCTCCTTGGTCAGGGGTGTGTGTTTATAATGGAGCGAGTCTGTTTTGAAGCGCCAGACTAGTCCTAATGTCATTTCTTGGGCTTCTCCTGGGATGGTCGCCATCCAGGTCTCGCTGCTTGCTGCCTTGTCCTCGGGGGAGAGGCTGCGCAATACTTGAGGGTCGCTGCTGGCCCACTGCCGGAGATCAAAGCCGCCTTTGATCAGGGAGGCGCAGAGCTTGAGTAGGAGGGCCTCGGCTTCTTCTGGCGTCGAGACACTTTGCAGACAGTTGTCCACGTAGAAACTATTTCCTACACTTTGTCGGACCTCTTCATCAGCTGCTGGGTCCTCTGCGACGTGTTTTTGCAGTGCAAACGTAGCACAGCATGGGCTGCATGTGGTTCCGAAAGGGAGGACTTCCCATTGATAGATGGATGGTTACTCGTCCCCGATCCTCTCTTTCCATAAGAACCGCAGCAGGGGCTTGTCCTCCTCCACTAGTCGCACCTGCAGGAACATCCCTTTGATGTCGCCGCTGATGGCCACCTTGTCTTGGCGGAAACGTAGTAACACGCCTAGTAGAGAGGGGCCGAGTGTTGGGCCGGGCAAGAGCTCTTTATTCAGATTTTGTGATCCGATCTGGTAGCTGCAGTTGAACACAATACGATCCTTGCCGTTGTGGTGGACTTTGTGGTGCGGCACGTACCATGATTCGGTCGTCTGATCGGCCTCTTTAATGTCAATTTTCTTTATGTGTCCCGCTGTGATTAGCTTGTCAATCTCAGCGCGGTACACAGTCTCTTGAGCGGGGTCTCTGGCTAGGCGCCGCTCTGTGTTCAATAGATACCGCTCCGTCGCTTCTTTTGGGGCGTGGAAGGTAGGCATACCCTCTCGCCTCAGGAGTGGAGTTGCGTATCTCATCACTCCGTTGACTTTGACTCTCTTTGTCCCCCGCTCGAGGAGGGCTATAGCATAAATATCTTCCTTGGAACGAATGTCTTTCTTTTCGTTCTTAAAGGGCATTGTCTCTAGTGTCCATAGCCTCTCGACATGGTGTAGGAGGGTGGTGTCTTCTTCTGTCACTCTGGAGTGGAGGCAGCTAGTGGCTGCTGTTCGGTTTGGAGACCTAGCGAGGGGGCCTTGTAGTGTCCATCCTAGGCGGGTCTCGACTGCTGCAGGACAGCCTCTGGGCCCAGTGTGGACCCGGTCCATCGGGACGATGAGGTGTGCATGGTCGGATCCTATCAGCAGGGTCGGGGTGGCACCGTCTATGAGCGGTATAGGTAGTTGACGCAGGTGCACATATTTATCCATCAGCTTGGCGATGGGGTAGGTGTACTGCGACAGGCCTATGTCTTGGCTGGTGAAAGCGTTAGTGATCCTATACCGTCTCTCTGGCTGCCCGCTTGCTGCGATAGTGAAGGAGACATTCTCGCCCTTTATCGTCTTTAGGTCTCTTCTTATTGTCCGAATCGTCATCGTTTCTTCGCTCCCCCGCAGCCCCAGCTGGGCCGCAGCGGACGCGAGGAGAAGGGTCTTCTCTGACCCGTCGTCAAGGACGGCGTAGGTGTCCATGACCTTGTCTTGGTAACTCAATGTTATGCGGACCACCTTCAAGAGCACCCGGGCGCCCCCGCTGCTGGCGGGGTCAATGTACATAACACTTGCCTTTGTGCTGCTTGAGGGTGCAGGCTTTCTTCTGTTACTGTCATGTAGGACGTCCAAGTGGGCTCCGTCACACCGACTACACCTCTTCTTTAAGCGGCAATCGGCTGCCATGTGACTGCGCGCACATCGGTAACAGCGTCGGTTGGACTCTATCCATTGACTCACCTCGTCGGCGGTCATCTTCTTGAACGTGTTACAGTGTGACAGCCAGTGTTCCTTTTCGCAGTACGGGCACACCATCTTCCACTTCTCTTTCATCGAGGGGGTACTGTGGTTCTTGTTGCTCGGTACTGATTCTGCTTGGTGCATGACGGTCACCAGTCTGCGGCCATCGTTTGCTCTCCTAGGTCCCTCTCTGGAGCTTGGTGTGCTCCGCACGAACGTATCCAACCGTAGGCTGTTGACTTCTCTCGCCAGGAAGTCGGCTAGGTCTAGGAGGGATGGCTCGGGACCGTTAGGATCACGGTGGTCTCTTTGCCGCCTGAAGCGCTCTTGTCGGGCGGGCGGGAGCTTCTCTAAAATCCTCTCGACATTAGAGTTTGCGTGCAGTTCGTACATACCCTTTTCCTTTTGCGCCCCCAGCATCCCTACCAGGGATTGTACCTTGATAGACAGGTCATCTAGTGAACGATTGTCTGTGGCTGGGGGTAGACGGTCAATATTCCTTATCTCTTGTATTACGTAGTCCCATATGCGTCCATATCTTTGGTCGAGTGCTGCTAGAGCCGCGGTGTATGGGGTAGTAGAGGTGGAATATGCCAGCGCTATATTGTGCGCTCGGGGCACCTTGAGGTGCTTGAGTAGGATAGCATATTTGTACGGTTCATCAGCTACATCGGACATCATTGTCTCTAAGCACATTCGTAGCTCTGTGTACTGTGCTCTGTTCTCGTGTGTGAAGTCCGGGAACGTCGGTGTGCCAAGGTACGATGCCATGGATGGCTGGCACATCGGTGAGCGTTGGAGGAGAGGCCTCCTAGGCGAGTCTCCTCTTACGTGTCGTGGTGGGCTGGTACCTGCTGGGTACCAAGGCCCGCGTACCCAGGTGCTGTTCCTCGGGGCTGGTCGTGCGTCAAGCTCACCCGTGAATTGAGTCGGGGGTCTGTAGCGCAGAGCCGCGGGGGTAAAGTCTGGGCTGTACTGGACCTCCTGGTCCTGTGGAGTACTGTGATGCTGTTGGGCTTGACTCTCCTCCTCTCCCTCTTCTTCTTTCTCTGGCAGGTCATCTAGATCCTGTAGTCGTCTATTTAGCCTCTCCGCGGTATAGACCGGTTCTTCCCTGTAGCTGGGTCTCGCTTGGACCGGTCGGGGAAGGGGTTCGGAGAGGGGTATAGGCTCTCTCTGGTGGTCGGGCTCAGGGTCGCTTGATCGGGTAGGGGAGGGTGCCCTTGACCCTTGTCTTGACGAGGCCCTGGAGCCCCGTGCGGAGGGAGGGGGGGTTGCCCTGGTAATCAGCTGCTCCATTATCTGCGCTTGTAATCGGTCGCGCTCGGCTTCGCGCTTGGTGAGAGCGAGGTCGCGCTCTGCTTCTCGTTGGGCACCGGCGGCGGCGCGCTGGGCTTCGGCGCGGTCTCTTCCCATATTCTCTTCCGTCTGGAGGCGTCTAATCTCTAGGCGTATGCGGTCTTCGTCACTCCGTTGGTGCGCTTGAAGGCGTTCTCTTTCCATGGAAGAATGTTCGCGCTCGCTAAGAGTCTGTGCTTGGAGTCGATCGCGCTCGGTTGAGGCTGCCAGGCTGGCGATGAAGGCCTGCGCCAGCATCTTGTCCGCCTCACTGGGGGAAGACGCTGGTTGAGGTGATCTGCTCCTGGTAGTACTCGTTGGAGATCCGTTCTCCTGTGGCGTATCGAGGAGATCCATCTCCGGGGTGCGCGTCCCTTCTTGTGGTGGGTCGGGTTCCATCCCTGGAGGGCTTTCTTTATCCTGGAGCTCTCCGGGGACTACTTCTTCGGTCTTGGCGGGGGGTAAAGTCATGTCAGGTCCCTCCTGGTCCCCACCGTGAGCTTGGTCAGTTACGTTAGAACCCACTAGGGTCTCTACTGGTGGGGTAGCCTGGTCGGTAGGGTCGGACATAATTTTACTATCTACTTTTTCCGCGTTTAACGTCTGTAGAAAGCTAGGTAGTATACTGGCAACGTAATCCTCTAAGTACTGAGGTGTCTGCCGTCTACGCTGCGGGCGATCTATTTTAGGAGAACCGTTTGTGGAGTGTTCATCATTGGCCATGTCAATATTAATACCACTATATTAATATTACGCTAGTTACCCTCCGGCTCGAAGGACCAATTGTAACTGAGGGGTACAATTCCCTGACTGTATTAATAAGTATGGTATCATTAAACCACTACTGTACATTACTACTGGCCATACAGTACACAGGTATCTTATGATGAACACTTCCCACAATGACTCGGTTCCACACAAAACTGGGTTTAAGTATTTATTAGCAGCAATGATAGTACATAATATACTTTACTTTGGATGCGCTTATAAGGCAAAGGAATGTGCGTAGGCAAATCAATAACGTATGTCCATTCTCATATTACGCAGGAGATAATAATACAACCTGAATCTTAGGAATTATATCTATGGTACTCTGGTAAGATAGCGGGAGATACTGGTAGGGTCCCTCCGGTCGTAAGCCAGCAAGGGGAGAGGATTTGTCGGTAGTAGAGTCTGGGTCAACGATGATAAAGAGACTCCAAGTACAGGAGACGGTGCAATAATCTCTTGATCCGCAGACGAATACAGCTGTTCTCCGTAGCATGCAGCTCCGCATGGAAGAAAGCTAGCCGGCCTCAGGCTTCTGAGAGGCGGGCTCGACGTGGCTCCTCACAGGGTAAATCCCACACAATTGTGGGTGTAGGCGATTCTCCGCTCCATCAATTACAGGACCAAAAGCAAATATAATCCAGCCGAAAAGGGCTATGCAGTCGTCGGTAGGTTATCCAGTGTACATGATCCACACGGTCCTCGTCTAGGGCTCCTCGGGTGAAAGCGCCAGGGTAAGCAGCCCAGCCTGGATAAGCACACTAGCTGGTATGAGGAAACGTTGGTGATGCTGGTCACTGTAGAACGGTAGCCGCACGATACACTATACACAAATAGACTATTACTGAATTAATAGAATAGGTCGAACTCGACAATACAGCGTTAAACTCTGATACTTCAGTTATTAATTCGCACGCGGTCTCAATGCTCTATTTGGGGCCAAACAGGCCATACTTCACCGCACGTTGTATCGTGGGTGAGGCTTCAACTTATTGGGTAACTCTACTTCTGTATTCACCTGCGCCGTATTTATACGTTAGGTGAACAAACTAGTACCAGCTTTATTCCTGTCTCATATCCTTGCGCAGAACCGTTCATGTCCAGGCAAGTCTTTAGCTGTGACTTTGAACCAGACCTTGGAGGTGTGGCAATGGCGCCTAAGGGACCGCTGTCCAATAGGAGAACGAAATATTATGGTCTGTACTAGGCTAAAGGGATATTCCGTGTATATGTACAAGGAATACACAAGGGATATCAAACGATATACAAATATTATGCAATATATATCAATCAATAAATATATATATTCGGTTTAATCTGATCCTTCGTAACAGTTAGAGAACTATGAAGAGGCAAAAGCCATCCGGCCATCCAGTATAAAAAGAGAAGAAAAGAAGAAGACGAGAAACGTGCCAAGGTGTACAACTTCCAAGACCTGCCACACCAAGAGCTGATGAAGCAAGCAGAGGCACTTGTACACACCTTAAACCATGGAGGGCAATCTGATTTGGATGGGAAGGAGCTGGCTCAGGAGTTGGAACATTTGATGTGATTGATGACTTTGCAGCGAGGAAGGCCAGAAGGATTGCACTGTAAATGGAAACCAGTAGGAGCTACAGGCTAACCTTGAAGTGTGAATGTAAATAGTTCTTTAGACAAAGTGAATTTGTAATTTTTATTTATTTGTTTGTTTATTTAGCATATTATATTTTGATTATATATGTGTTTTGCACACGGCCCTCGCATGCAAATTAAGTAAACGAGGACACGCACCCGGGATTCGCAGCTGTGATCATTTGGCAAGTTAAGACAACCTCTCCATGCGTTGTTGAATCCGTGGGTAATTGTCGTCTGCTTTTTCAAGTTTCAAGTTTCTTTAATAGTTGTCATACAGAAGTACAGAATACTTTTATACAAAATGCTTCTTACTGTTACGCTCCAGAGACTGTGCAAGACAAGATAAGTATGAAATAAAATAACATAGTAAAATTAGAAGTAAAAAAAATGAGGTCACAGTGTTCAGTTTAGACATATGTACAATGTTCGATGCAGAATAGACGTAACTGAGTTACCATATAATATACAATACTGTGCAGTGTACTAATATACAATACTATATAGTGCAAGGCAGAAATGGGATGAGGTGCAATTTAGGTACAATTTACAGTAGGTGTACGAGTTGTAGTGCAAATCCTTTATCAATAAATATAAAGTGTAAAGTGTGTTTGTGTGATCTAAAGTGTGGAGAGTGGGTGCTGCAGTGTGTTGTTTGTTTGAGTGAGTGTGTGCGTGTGGGTGTGTGTGCTGTGTGCATTTGATGGTTGTTGCATAGTGTTTATTGTTCGTTTAGCAGCCTGATGGCCTGGGGATAGAAGCTACTTCTGAGTCTTTCTGTGCTCGCCTTAAGACTCCGGTATCGCTTGCCTGACCGCAGAAGTTCGAAGAGGCAGTTGTTCGGGTGGCTCGAGTCCTTAATAACTCTCTTAGCCTTCCCCTTGCACCGCTTGTTGTAAATGTTCTGGAGGGTGGGAAGCCCCCCTCCAATTGTGCGTTCGGCTGAACGTGTCACTCTTTGTAGTCTGCTACGGTCTTGTGCAGTGCTATTCCCAAACCAGGAGGTGATGTTGCCGGTCAGGATGCTCTCTATTGTACATGAGTAGAAGTTCCTAAGGATCTTCTGACTGACTTGGAACTTCCTTAGGCGCCTGAGGAAGTAGAGGCGTTGTCGTGCCTTCTTCACAACACTGTCAATGTGTGTGGTCCATGTCAAGTCCTCGGATATGTGGGCTCCGAGGTACTTGAAACTGTTCACTCTCTCAACCGGTTCCCCGTCGATGCTGAGGGGGCTGTAGTCCTTGACCCCCGACCTCCTGAAGTCCACAATCATCTCTTTTGTTTTGCTGACGTTCAGGGAGAGGCAGTTCTCCTGACACCAAGGTCTTATGACCTTCCAAGGAGGTGGTCGTAAGAGAAATCTTAAGACAATTAGTGAATGATGTTTTTATTTTTGCAGCTGGTATTGTTCAAAATAGCCAAATAATGTGATACTAAACAAATACCTTGCCAAGTGAAACCTCCATTTGGGCCTTTTCTATTAACTCAATCCTGGACTTTTTCCCCCAATTATTTGGATCTGCTGGAACACACCATGGGATGCAGTTCGTTAGACTCAACTGAACTGGATCAGATCATCAGTGCATGTCAGTGAGATTACAAATCAGCTGATGGGGGGGCTGATTGAATTGAGTGGAAACTAATAGAAGAAGACAGACGTATCATTAACTTGGATCACATAAAAGACACAGTCACAAAGTAGATTTGAGACTTATTCCGTTCCGTTTATCAAAACTCTGGAGACGGTTATCTCTTTGTCTATTTATTGACTATAAAAGAGTGAAACTGAGAACATAAAGGCATAATCATAAACTATGCTTACTGTAAATACCTTGTACACAACATACTTTTATCATTAATTCAATTGTGTGTTTATATACAGTATGTATTGCATAAATTCTAATAAACTCAAATGATCTATAATAATTGTATCTTAATATGTTGTCATTGTATTTTATTATGAATTCCTAGTGACTACAGTACGTATAAATAATGTAGCATTAGCTATGAATGAAATCAACAGACTAGCTTGGTAGCCTTTTTACATCAGATAAAAAAAATCAAAAAAAATTTACACCAAATAATGAATTGCAATTGTAGATAAAGATAAAATATCCCTTTAGCCCTGTAAGGCCCTCAGTTGCGAGGTGACAACATCACTTTTAGCTAGTTAAAAAAAAGTCTGTAAATTTTATTTATTAACTTAATTTTTTTTATTTTTTTATACATTTACATAGTCAATGTGTCTCATTCCCGAACGGATTTACGACCAAAAAAGTCCTCTTAGGCAGATTTCTGCCTATTTAAGACATATTAGGGTTGGTAGTGCGATTCCCCACATTTTCCTGAGATCAGATTTGAGGTGGCTGAGAGCAGATTTATGATTGATTGACTAATTGAACGTTTTATTAACTTGACAGACTGTGTTCTCATAGTGATTCCTTCATGTTAACGCTACAGGCCTCCTTGGAATTAATTACTTAATCATAATTAAAATAAATATGACAATATTTGTACGATAAGAAATTACGCATTTGATGTCGGAAAAATAAATAATATGGATTCATCTGATCACAGGGCAGCTGCATTAACCATATCTGAACCAGCTATTTTGGACAAATGTATAATTACTTTAATTACTCAGATATTCAAACACAATTATGCAATTATTGTGAAATGATTGAAAATAATTATTATTTAATGCCTTCTGTGGAATTTGTATTTCTTATTTGTTACATATCTGTTTTAATGATAAATTATACACATTTGAAAGAATGCAGGTCAACATGCAATATATCCCATTGATTGGTATACAATGGGACAGACCATTGCTATAAACCTGCATTCCTTTGAATATATCATTAATCAATTAAACTTATATTGAAATACACTATACACCAACACTGAAATGACGGTGGATAAATAAATAAATAAGAACTAAAGCTAATCGCATGGAAATAGACTGCATTAATATTCCATAACAAGTCTTGTGTGCGCCAGTATGGCCTACGTGTCTAATGAACAGTATAGGCTTAATATATTCTAGTTACTTGTTTCATTAGGATTTAGTAGATATATATATGCTCTGCCTCTGCCCTACGTACAGTATAAGTACAGATTGTACCTATACTGTACGTAGGGCAGAGCATATAGTATCTAATAAATCCTAATGCAACAAGTCATTAATGGAATAATAAGCCTATACTGCGTTCATTCATTATGCCGTAGGCATTAATGGAATAATAAGCCTATACTGCGTTCATTCATTACGCTGTAGGCTACAGTATACTGCGCGCATGTGTGTGTGTGTGCGCACACGCTGCGGCAGGTGTACCACGTCCACGAGCTGTACTATATATGATGACAATACAATAATCTAATCTCATTTCGATGGGTCGTGCAAGACTCGTGTGGTAGATTCTGAAACATAGATCTCATGAATGTGTAGAAACACTTGGCCCTCAAACAATAGTTCATAGATTGTGTGTGTGTTTACAGAGACTGATTGACATTGTGGCCACACAGAGGTCGATTTACATATAAAGTAACAAAGGACCAAAAGGTCACGTAAACATGTAATCTTGCTGGAGTCTCCTGTGACACACACACACACACACACACAGACACACACTCACAGACACACACACACACACACACACATAGACACACACACACACATTCACACAATCAGAGCACACATACACACACACATACACACACAACTTAGTTTTTGATATGAAAATATAATTAGAAGTGTTTACATTGTGGTAATAATTTTGAAGTCATACTAAAACTGTATAAAATATTGATGTAAGCTAACAGAATGATTAGACTTGGTAGCAATTTATTGAAAGTCAGCCGACTTTGTGGTAAAGAAGATTAGTTTCACTTAAGGTGAAACTAGTCCTAAAAATAACAGAATGTGTACAAGTAATGTGTTTAAGTATGATATATCTGTGTTTATGTAATCAATATATCTTGAGGTTCATCAATCAAAGTATTAAAAATACAGGGAAACTATTCTCTGGGTTTAAACTAAGAAGAGGGTTGGCCTATTAAGCCAAACCCCTATTTTCAAATTCAAGCTTAGCAGGCCTGGGATTGGAGGAAAGAATTTGATGATGTCATTCTGATGACATCACAAGAGACTGCAGGTCTTGGCTATAAGATCTGGATGTGGTGAGGGGGAGAGGACTCTGGAAAACCCAACCGACACGAGAACACCTCGAACCAACCATCTCATCCACAGTCAAGGCAGCAGGTCGGCAGAAGAACAAAGGAACTTTTTGGAGGGAAAACGGACTGCTTTGTTATCAGCAGAGAACAAAGACCATCAACAATTTATCAACTATCATTCTCTTTACTGTTATATTAGTCTGGTTGTGTTCAATTACGGCATAGTGTTTTTGATCACAACTATAGCATTCTTTATTGTAATTTGTATACAACTCTTAACTTTGATTAAACAGCTGTTGTTAACTACCTTTTCCTCCTAATTCCTTCTGCCTGCACCGCTGAGAAGATAGAAGTAATTCCCAGAGCTTTAAAGCTATTGAAACAACGCAGAGTACTAAGCACCCGGTTCTGAACAGAGCAGAACCGTAACAGCTTGGGAATCCACTTCATTTGGTGTCGCGACCCGTGAACAGCGGCGGCCCAGGACGTGAATCATTTTTTTTCCTTCACTCATCGACCTCTTCAGCGGACGACGGAGACACAGCGGCGGGAGCTTCGTTCCTTGGGACAGAGGTGAGTGTTGTAGGAGAATGGGCGGTTCTGTTCGAACTACAAGGGGTTGGGATAAGCTATTGCTTCAGGTAGAATTATGTGAAGTAATTACAAGACCTCATATTGTTGTGATATGATGATGTATTAGGATTCACGCCTATCTAGTTGCGGGACAGGTTATAAGCGTCGTATTGCGACTGACTACAGGTTTTCCTGGCCAGGGAACCACGGTGGTTTTTGGCGTACGATAGGGTGGCGCTTCCTGAGTAAATACTAGAACCCTAAAAGGTATTCTCGGGAAATGGGGCGCGGTAATGAGTGATAATTTGAGTGTTCTGAATGGAAAGAGAGCTGTGTCCGATGAGCATTATGACCCTGCTTATAGTCACAGATACGCGGGACGTGGGGCCGTGAGGGACTGGACAGTATGGGCATAAATGCGTCGGGCTCAATGTACAGTATGTAGTGAGCTCTGTTACTATTGAGAACATGCAAATCAGGTGTGGTAAGCTTGAGTGGGAACCTTCGTGACTGGGGAAATGGCGTGTGAAGTTACAGGGGTATAGATACGTGGTTTTTGATAGAAGCGGGGTGTGTTCGTGCTCGAAGGGCCCAATAGGGATGGTTTACTGTCTATTCGCGTGATAGTCTGGACGTGTCCTGCAGGAACCATCCGGCCGAATTAAACGAAGGTGCGTGTTCGTGGTTAGAGCCGTGCCAAGAAGACTCGGTGGTCTTGTTTGACTTCAAGCAGAACAGGCATGTTAGTTAACTGCGTTACGCTGTAACAATGAATAAGTGCTTAATAAAACAATTCGGTCGAGATGACTGATAAGTACTTAGTGGGAATTTAACAAAAGCTATGGTAAGCTTAAACATGCAGTATGAAAGTGTGTGCGATTACGTTTGGTCTAGTGTTTATTAGTCGCGCTGCTGTGCGACGTTCGAGAGACGATAATGTGCGTGAATGCTGATTTTGTATTTTTTATTTGTAGTTAGGAAGCGTGTATGAATGAATGGTTGGCGAATGGCTATGGTTAGGAATGATTGGTGGGACGTGTGAGAGTATAGTTGTATTATTATGTAATTTAAGTCACCGGTTAGCCGTGGGGAAATGTAATGAAAATGCCGGTTTTTCGGGGCCCGTGGAAACGCAGCAGCAGTTAGCTGCTGTATTAGCCTCTGAGGCGACCGGAGGATGCGGCGGACAAATAGACATAGGTTCAAATGTATATGGTCGATCGATAGTGTCTTGAGATTACGGGGATGTGTTAGGCACTTAAAAGTTTTCATATTCGTGGCGGATAAAATAGTTGTATAATGTTTTAGGTGAATGGGATAGTATGTTGCGGGGACCCGACCCGGAAGTCGTTCTGAGCTCGCCGGTGGTGACGACAGAGGGGTCAAACTAGTGTTTTGCGGCGGCCTAGAGGCTGTTATGTTTTTATGTTTCTATTTAGATCACTACACAGGCGTTTTGAGGGGATTGGGGTTCTGTTGTGGGGGATGTGGTGTTATATTAACATTGCGAGGAGACGGCCCGCGCGGCGAAACGGGTCGATGGGTCGTTGGGGAACGTTGTTATGGGATCATGGGTGAAGCTAAGCTAATGCTACCTAGCCGCGCTAACGGCTAAAATGGTCGCCGGTTGTGACGTCATATGGGTGCGCGGTCTGGCGGCCCGAGACGTGGCTAACGAAGCTAAGCTAACTGTGCTGACGTCATGGCATGACGGGGCTCTCGGGATGTCTCGCAAGGGGGCGTCCATTTTAGTAGGGGCGCCGGCGTCCATCTTGGGAGGGGCACCAAGCGTCCATTGTTAAGGGGAAGGTGGAGTTTATTTGGGAATACGGTAGGGGGCAGAAAAGGACAGGATGAGTATTTTTTGGGTTCTGCTCACAGAATGTTTTCATTAGGGGGTTAGTGTGCTGGTAAAGTGAGGTTGGATTGTTGTGTTTTAATCTGGTGGTGGATTGTGGGGCCTTGACCCCCCCTCCCCCTCACTCTCTCTCTCTCACCCCTCCCTCTCTTTCTCTTTCGCCACCCCCCCCCCCCACCCCCCCCCTCCCTTTCTTTCCTTCTTTCACCCCTCTCCCCCGTCTCTCACTCTCTTTCCTTCTCTCACCCTCCCCCCTCTCCCTCTCTCTCTTTCCTTCTCTCACCCCCCCCCCCTTCTCTCTCTCTCTCACCCTCTCTCTTTCTCTTTCACCCCCCCCTCTCTTTCTTTCCCTCTCTCACCTCCCCTCCCTCTCTCTCTCTTTCTCTTTCACCCCCCCTCTCTTTCTTTCCTTCTCTCACCCTCCTCCCTCCCTCTCCCTTTCGCCTCCCCCCTCTCTCCCTCTCCCTCTCCCTCTCCCTCTCACCTCCCCTCCCTCTCTTTCTCTTTCACCCCCCCCTCTCTTTCTTTCCTTCTCTCACCCTCCTCCCTCCCTCTCCCTTTTGCCTCCCCCCTCTCTCCCTCTCCCTCTCCCTCTCACCTCCCCTCCCTCTCTCTCTCTTTCTCTTCCCCCCCCCCCCTCTCTTTCTTTCCTTCTCTCACCCTCCTCCCTCCCTCTCCCTTTCGCCTCCCCCCTCTCTCCCTCTCCCTCTCCCTCTCGCCTCCCCTCCCTCTCTCTCTCTTTCTCTTTCACCCCCCCCCCTCTCTTTCTTTCCTTCTCTCACCCTCCTCCCTCCCTCTCCCTTTCGCCTCCCCCCTCTCTCCCTCTCCCTCTCCCTCTCGCCTCCCCTCCCTCCCTCTCTCTCTCTTTCTCTTTCACCCCCCCCCTCTCTTTCTTTCCTTCTCTCACCCTCCTCCCTCCCTCTCCCTTTCGCCTCCCCCCTCTCTCCCTCTCCCTCTCCCTCTCGCCTCCCCTCCCTCTCTCTCTCTTTCTCTTTCACCCCCCCCTCTCTTTCTTTCCTTCTCTCACCCTCCTCCCTCCCTCTCCCTTTCGCCTCCCCCCTCTCTCCCTCTCCCTCTCGCCTCCCCTCCCTCTCTCTCTCTTTCTCTTTCACCCCCCCCTCTCTTTCTTTCCCTCTCACCTCTCCTCCCTCCCTCTCCCTTTCGCCCCCCCCCCTCTCTCCCTCTCCCTCTCACCTCCCCTCCCTCTCTCTCTCTCTCTCTCTCTCTCTTACCCCCCCCTCTCACTCCCTCCCCCTCACTCCCCTCGTGGTTATGGGCACAGATTATGTTGTGATGTGGTGTGGTATGGACGAGGGCTCTTGTTCCCACACCGCCTCACTTCCATATATTTTTTCCCCCCCTCGGCCCCCCCTCTCCTAGTTTGGGCCTGTATATAAATATGTTTTTTTTTTATGGGTTTCAAACGCGGTGTAGTGCTAGGTTTATTGTTTATTGCTGTTTACTGTAGGGTTCAAGGGCGGTTGGTTGAGTTTGGGACTTATTAAGCGTATGTTGTTGTTCCATATTCAGTTTTATTGTTATTTTTAGGGAATTTCTAGTGCTGGTAGTGGTATTGGCTGGCGTTAGGGCAATGATGTCGTACTCGACCGGCGATGGGGCCGTGCTCTCTGGCTCTCTCCAGGTCTCCGGCTACCTTCCGGTCTCTTGGCTTAACGGAGAAATGTAGCGCTGCTGACCCGGGGCAATGCGGGTTCAGGTTGACGAAGCTGCATATGGACCATATGATGTGGTCCCTGGGTGGCGGCCGGTCGTGTTGAACCAGTGGCGCTACGCTTTGGTCGACAAGGCGCTCGTACTTCTTTCCTTGCATTTGGACAAGCTCCGGCTGGTAAGGCGGGGGCTCCGTGTCAGTATTTTTGTGTGGCGTTCATGTTGGTGGGCCGTAAGTCGGAGCATATTTACTCTGCTCGGCTGCGCCTACGATGGGGGTGTGGGTAGACAGTTCGTCGTAGCTCACTGTCTGCCTCCACGCTTTGACGGGGATGCGCTATGTGTGCGACTCGTCGATGCTCGCTACCACACTGCGCACATTTTTCATTTTTACCGGGGGTACGGGGACTGCTAGACGTCGTGGCGGGGGTGGGCTCGTTGTCTGCCACCGCGCATTAACGGGGATGCGCTATGCGTGCACTCGTCAAAGGCTCGCTGCCACACTACGTGCATTGGGTTATATTGTGTATGGGTTTTTGGGTGACTGTGGTTACGGTGGTTGAATGGTGTCGGAGGTGCTGTATGTGTGTGGCGGTGGTTGTGAGTGGAATGAGTTTTGGATATCCTTGAGTAGGGAGCCCGGGGTGTCACGCTCCAGGATTGCAAGCTGGAGGGGGACGCCGTGGGCTACAAGTTAGGTTGACCAGTGGGATGTCATTGGTCGGCAGGGATTTCAATGTGGGGATGGTGTCGGCGCCTGTGGTTATGAACGGGTTGTGTGACACTGTTTTAAATGCACAGGGACTTCAGTGACGTAAGACGCTGAAAATTGATTTCTGTTCTCGTGAGAAGCGCGTTTTTAACACCTAAGGGGTTAGGTGTTACGGGGGAAATATAGTAACTGTGTGAGAGATTATGAATGGAAAATATGTATGTTACTGATATGTATAATGTAATATGAGCGGAATACATACTAGGCTTTCACGGACAGAAATAAATATAGTTACACATACACATAGTCATTTGCAAAGAACAATTAGAGTAAAAGTGAGATTATTCACCTAGATTACCATGTCCAATACAGATGTTTAGAAATGATAGGCTGTAAATAACAAATTTCTGATTGACCAACAGAAGGAGGAGGCTGATGCAAAATAAGTTCCCCGGAGTTGTATTAAGGAGGATCATGACAACAGGATTGAGAGTTCTGGTTTTCCAATGGAGACAACTGGAAAAAGATTAAGGCTGTGTCATTGATAAATCAAAAACGAAAATTGCACAAATGCTCTCAAGTGATTTTAGTATAGGAGATGCCCGACATTCCATGCTTAAAGATAAATGATGGATTGTGAATGGGAAATGTCACTGATAATTAAGTGTATTTTTTTGCTTCTCTCTTCACAGCTGCTCCAGGACGGATGGCCAGCACTGACAATTCCGAACCCCAACAGGGAAATCAAAGAGACTGTTGACAGTCAGGGGGTATAGTATCACACAGCGAGTTATCAATTCCTGTTTGCACCAATATATAAGTGTGAGTGAAATTAACTCAAGTTTGGTAAAAATAGTTTGAATACAGAGAAACTTGCTTTCCAAACGGTGACGTTACGAGTGTTTGAAGAAAGGTGAGAATGGAAAATACACAGATAGGAGCAACTGGAGGGTTAGATGCACTAACCATAGAAAGGGTAGACAATCTGTTTATTTTAACGACTGGAGATGTCACAATAAAAGTGACGAAAAAATGGCCAAAGATATTAAATAATGCCGGTAGTGGGGTAATGCCGATAACCTCTGCAGACATTACATTGACCGAATTGGACAGTGACGTTAACTTGATTGACTGGAATGTGATCGACTCCCCTCTAGTGTCCAGTGTGACGGAGGGACTGGAAATAATGTCTTTTACTCCGCCACAGGGAGTCGTTGCAGCGAGCGACCCAGAGACAACTGTATTACCCGAGTCGATCCACGCTGAAGTGTCCGTTGCAGGTGACTGCCAGTTAAAGACGTGCCTCCCTCTAGAACGACAGCTAGCCGAGGCTAGACAGGTAGTGGAATACCTCCAAGGCCTAATCCAGTCCACACAGCCCGGAGGGGAGACAGGTTCCAATGGAGAACCAGATGGCCAGAGACGGGCCCAGTTGGGGCCACAAGGGGGTCCTGCGTCAGAACAACAACAAAGGTCGACAGGGGCAATCGGGTGGCAACCACGAGGAAGAGGTGGAGGCAGAGGCAGGAATCCGAATGGATACGCGGTGCGGCGGATGGAGTGTTGGCCGTGTGGGACTCTCGGACACCTTTCTCGGGACTGTGCAGAGTGGGACCATCTATCCACAACAGGAGGCCCTCGATGGGGGAACAGAGGAGGTGGGCGTGGGCAAAACCAAGGTCGGTATCAAGTACAGTGTCCACAGCCCGCAAGCTCCCCCTGTCCAGGACCCCCGCAGCACCAAAGCCAAGATGAGAGGCGGAGCCCAGCAATGGGGAGTCAAGCCGCCAGCACTGAGATGGGGGAAAAGGCGGCGCCCTATAGACAACAGGGCGTGTTTGTACAGAAACAGGTGGCGGGCCCCTCCCAACAACGGGCTCAAGGAACTGTGACTGAACCAAATAGGTACGTGGCTTTCTCCTCCGAACAGGCTCCAGGGAACCATGGCGATGATGGCATACCGCCAGGACATGTTCTGGGCCCGATGACCCCAGGGTCATCCGGTCACAGGCGGCTGACCCACCGGGTCCCACAACCCGGGGGAGACAGCCAGTGTTGTTGGATCTGTGGAGTGAAGGGTCATTTTCAAAGGTCATGTCTGCAGAGGCCACCGGCAGAATAAAAATATATACAACTGATTAGGGTACAGATGGAATAGGTTGAATAAAAAAATATATGCTCCGGGTTAGAATAAAAATAGAATAAAAATAAATAAATAGAGGGGTTAGGTGATTAGATTATGAATGGAAGTTACTAAAAACGGATGTATGAGCGCTGACAAATGCATGAACTAATCAGACTAACAAGAAAATCTAATTATGTTAAACAGTTAATATTGACACGGCGGAAGCGAGTCGTCAGTAAATTATCCATGCTTGGTCAATATTCAGATTGGTCAAAGAGTGCATGATTAGGAGATTAAAAAGACCCATAGTGGTTTATAGTATTGATAGATTATTAACAGTTATGAGCAATAGATATAGGTGTTTATTTACTTTTATTTTTACTTCTCTATTCATTTGATTTCCCTTTTTTGTTTCTTAGTTAATACAGGGGTGCATAAGCCTCTAGATGATAGGTTAAAAATTTGTTGAAAAGAAAAAAGAAAAAGCTCACAAGTTTGGATTATTTTTTCATTTATTTGGTTTGGCAAGGTTTTTTCTTTGTATGTTTTGTTTTCTGTTTCCTTTCTTTCTATATATTTTTTCTTAGGGTACCTGGCAAGCTGGGAGTGATCTCGACACATCGGGACTGGGTAGTATATTTCTGTAAAATGGACTGGGAACAAAGTGAAGGGACATGAGCTAGTTCATGGATTTTTGTTCTCCGCCCATTGAATACCCGGTTTTAGGGGCTGGGGGTGTGTCGTGATTGGTGAAAGTGTTGGGAAGCATGATTCTCTGTACATTAATGAAGCTCAATAGGTTTGGTCGCTATTGGCCAAATTAGTCTTTGTGTAGAGTGTGAACATGTGCAATTGATGATTGGCTTGTGGGGGACTCCGTGGGCTTGATGAAGGCTGGCGGAGAGTGTGGAAGATGTGTGTTTAAGGCGGACTGTGATTTGTTGCCATACACACAGGATTACTGGGAGAGTGGATGTGTCAGTGCTGACCGTCCGGTCCGGGGTGCAGCTGTCCAAAGGACGAAGGTAACGATGTTTGAATGTGTATTCCACATCGAAGGGTGGTAGGAGTATACTGTTTTGACAGCATAATATAATGAGAGCCATGTGAATTTTTCAGAATTTTGAAAATTAATGATCTAGAAGCCATGAAATATATAGATAAATGATTTGGAAAAGAAAGTTGTCAAAGCTCAGACCAGTAAAGAGAGTCTGAGGGAGGAAAAGTATGGATTCTCAATCAATTGTTGTGGTAGAAGTGACCTGCACTGTCCCCCGAAGCGATATATATTCACTGCAGGATACGGATGGGAGATTGGGGAGTCAGCAGTCATCAGAGTGTGGTACAAGGAAGACAAGGACTCCATCGGTACTGTTGATCCAGGACACTGGCTAGTGTCTACCTAGCGGTTCCATGGGGAACCACAACACTGCGGAGAACCAGGAGACGCCTACCTCTCGGGCCGGGAGAGTTTCGGCCAACGCAGTGACCGAGTCTTGAGGCTTCAGAGGGAAACGACAGGCAACCAACGAGGAGACAGGCGGCTAGGCCTCAGCAACAACTCCGGCTGTCAACAGACGCAAGGCCTCAACCATTGACCAGGGGGTCAACAAGCGAAAGGGTGGAGCTGCTATCGCCCCTATAAACGACCAGGCGGAGGGGGAGAGAAGCGAACCTCTTCCACTAATCCAAAGGTCAACGGGGGTCGAGCAGCCAGCGACGACCTCCCCACCGCTGTGACAGCAATAGAAAAATACAGCAGGGGGTTCTACCCCCTAATAGAGGTCAACACGAGTCAAGAGGTTCTCGACAGAAGATGGGGTGGGATAGGAAAGGCAATTTGCTTTCTAAATTCCACCTCCCAGAATGGGGGGTCGCACCCAGCAGTCGTGAACTGCACCAGCTCTGAGCGATAAAGAGGAGGCCGGGTCAAATCTAGAAAACATGGACCCCCCTCCTCACTGCTCCAAGTCAGAATTTGACAACTCACAGTTGAAACCAATGGAAATTGATCTTGGTACGAGAACAGGTTGTTAAAGACTGTACACGGGATCACAAAAACTGAAACTGCTAATTTGAATTTTAGGATCTGAGTGTGGCAAACCATATGTATTTTATCCTAGTATGATTTAAAATGTCTTAAGTATTATCTAGATAGTAGTGTGTAGAAATTGATATCTATGTTTGACATATTAAGGATAGATAAACTGTCCGAGTGTGGAAATGTGGTAGATTCTGAAACATAGATCTCATGAATGTGTAGAAACACTTGGCCCTCAAACAATAGTTCATAGATTGTGTGTGTGTTTACAGAGACTGATTGACATTGTGGCCACACAGAGGTCGATTTACATATAAAGTAACAAAGGACCAAAAGGTCACGTAAACATGTTATCTCGCTGGAGTCTCCTGTGACACACACACACACACAGACACACACAGACACACACTCACAGACACACACACACACACACACACACACACACATAGACACACAACTTAGTTTTTGATATGAAAATATAATTAGAAGTGTTTACATTGTGGTAATAATTTTGAAGTCATACTAAAACTGTATAAAATATTGATGTAAGCTAACAGAATGATTAGACTTGGTAGCAATTTATTGAAAGTCAGCCGACTTTGTGGTAAAGAAGATTAGTTTCACTTAAGGTGAAACTAGTCCTAAAAATAACAGAATGTGTACAAGTAATGTGTTTAAGTATGATATATCTGTGTTTATGTAATCAATATATCTTGAGGTTCATCAATCAAAGTATTAAAAATACAGGGAAACTATTCTCTGGGTTTAAACTAAGAAGAGGGTTGGCCTATTAAGCCAAACCCCTATTTTCAAATTCAAGCTTAGCAGGCCTGGGATTGGAGGAAAGAATTTGATGATGTCATTCTGATGACATCACAAGAGACTGCAGGTCTTGGCTATAAGATCTGGATGTGGTGAGGGGGAGAGGACTCTGGAAAACCCAACCGACACGAGAACACCTCGAACCAACCATCTCATCCACAGTCAAGGCAGCAGGTCGGCAGAAGAACAAAGGAACTTTTTGGAGGGAAAACGGACTGCTTTGTTATCAGCAGAGAACAAAGACCATCAAAAATTTATCAACTATCATTCTCTTTACTGTTATATTAGTCTGGTTGTGTTCAATTACGGCATAGTGTTTTTGATCACAACTATAGCATTCTTTATTGTAATTTGTATACAACTCTTAACTTTGATTAAACAGCTGTTGTTAACTACCTTTTCCTCCTAATTCCTTCTGCCTGCACCGCTGAGAAGATAGAAGTAATTCCCAGAGCTTTAAAGCTATTGAAACAACGCAGAGTACTAAGCACCCGGTTCTGAACAGAGCAGAACCGTAACAGCTTGGGAATCCACTTCACTCGCAAGGCACTTCCGCATCCATTTCCACACAGCTGCGTCATTACTTTGCCTTATAAGGAGCTCTGGAGGCGTTGTTTTGTATGCAAATGACCTGAACGGGGACGCGCGTTCAAGTTTAAGACATAATGCCATTCCCCAAGCAGATATAAGATCATATCACAGGTGCGACCATTTGAGCCACTTAAGACATATTACCAGCACGTTGGGGACTCAGAGTGAACTTGTCATTGATTCTGTCTCAGTCGGTTCCAAGATAAGTCTTTCAAGAGAACTCTTTGGAAAAGTTTGCGGAATGAGACCCAATGGGTCCTGTTGTTCAGCCTCACAATGCTATTGGACGTAGGGCAGAGCATATAGTATCTACTAAATCCTAATGCAACAAGTCATTAATGGAATAATAAGCCTATACTGCGTTCATTCATTACGCGGCAGGTGTAAATCTGTTTATAGGTCCCACCCTCTGGCCTCCAAAGTCACACAACTTTCAAATCTTCCTGCCAGAATCACCTGGACGGATTTGTCAGATGCAAGTAAGTCAAATGCCTTAAATAATTTTTTTGGTGATTATTACAATGTCTAGAACATGTATATATTTAGTTATTGTGGAATACATTCATCACATTTGATTTTGAGCTTGTTATGTCTCTGTTGCAATTAAACAACCTTGGGGGAGAGTGGTAGTAAAAATAGCATGTGCACCTTACACATTACATTGGGACATTGCACTTATCATATGTTCACAGAAAATACTAATAGAAATAGAATGTATTTGATCATTCACTATAGCCAAGTTCTAAATGTGTTTTCTCTGTTAAGATTTTGAGTTAAGGCCAGAATTTAATAAATGAATACATTATTTCTGGTAGCATTATTTGAAACTCTATCTATAGCAAACTGAGTTTAAAAATAAATAACTTATTTAACTTGCCCTGGTTTTGGCAGAAACATGTTTTGAATGTTTAGGAATGTTGGGGAACAGTGAATGCATGTATCCCTTTAGTATCCCTTTCGCCGTCGACTACAGACGCACTTCTTCAACCATTATCTGAAATAATAAAAAAATTATAATAAAACAAATCTAACCCTAACTAACCTTACTGTCATGCACTTGTCCTAATAAACTAACCTACACTGTAACACGCAACACTTTGATGAATATTGTTACTCAGCTGATAGAGTTGTACCCTTCCTGATGACCTGTCGTACAGAACTTGTAAGTCGCTTTGGATAAAAGCGTCAGCTAAATGACTAAATGTAAATGTAGTATGATAATTTGTGTAAAGAGATGTAAATGTTTAAATTGGGGCACCTTGGTGTGGGTGAATGGGGCATGCATTCTTTTGTGGTGTAAATGTGGAATGTGTAAATAGAATTTAGATGCTTGCTGCAAAGCCAGACATTATTGTGTGGCTGGAATATACATCTGGTTCCTACTAGTACTAGTAGTATAGTTATTTCTGTAATATAATAAGCATGTGTATTATTTCTATCTATCTATCTATCTATCTATCTATCTATCTATCTATCTATCTATCTATCTATCTATCTATCTATCTATCTATCTATCTATCTATCGATCGATCGATCGATCGATCTATCTATCTATCTATTGTAATGGGAAATATTAAAGGACAAACGATGAGCCGCTTACATTAATCATTCTGAGTCATTATTAATAATAGAAAAGTTTATTTCACCGTGGCCACAATGAAAGTTCAACCCACAGTCAGAGACACATGTTCACACAGTAGCGTCTGGCCATGAACTGACCAAGAGTTCTGTTCAGACATATGTTAAATACACAGTTGTCAGACGAAACATATTATATCAGATATGATGACGAAGGTAAACAAAATGGTTTCTCAGTAACTGGAAGCAAACAACAACTTTGTTATGACTGGTAGGATGTCAGAGTGATCTTAAAGAGACATACACACATTAACCAGTCAATCTGGTCATATTGAAACTCAAGCTGTATAACATGATATCTCCACACAGATATATAAGAACATGATAATATATTTCCACGACAGTTCCCTCCTTTTGATAATTATTAATCACAATCATTATCATTTCATAAAGACAACAAACATATTATCATCATTAAACTCAGCACAAACTATTTTTATTATCTAAAAAACAAAAGGTCCTCTGCATAGACCCCGTGTCACGTGCAAAAGAGAAGTTGTCATAACAGCAACCATCATTAGCGTCTCTTTGCAAATGCCCAGACGGTGGTTGCAGGACTCAAGGGTACAGTCCAGCCTCTGGTTTTGTCAAGGCCATACTTCTCCCACCACCAAGCTGAAAAATTGAAATCACAAAAGAAAAAACAGGGCAGTACCTTGCAAGATAGACTGCGCTCACGAAATATAACACTGGGTGCATTACTAGAAGACAAAAACATTCTCACAAAACTCATAGCGAAAACAGAATACACGTGACTGCATTCTCACAGAGGCCGGGAAATAGCCAAAACAAAACAAAACTACAATTTGCAAACAAACATCTCCATTCTTTCATATCGTTACTCAATATTTCCGAGATAATGTAATGTGATGTGGGTCAGACTTGCCTCTTAATCAGTTGTTGAATCTCAGGCAGGTCCCCCCTCTCCTCGCACCAAACACCCCCGGGCCGACCCAGTCCGATGGTTCCCTCGTCGTTGCCGATGGTCTGTTCTTGATGTAGAGGATAACATTTTGCTGCTTTGTCTGGACCCTGACCTCGATGCCCTTCCGTGTGTGAGGCCTCCCCTACGTCAACCACCTGGACAGTTAGGATTTAACTGTCCCTTAGTTCTTTATCTTCGACCAATGATTCGGCCAGTGCTTGTCCCAGCTGTGGTCAGCTGTTGGGCAGTGTCTGATGTAGCTCATAGCTGCGTCGTCGTGTCCAGCTGCAGGCCAGAGCAGGCTGGCATATACCTCTCCGGGCACAGCTTCCTCTCACTGGGCAGTAGTAGGGCCGGCGGGCATTGGTTTGGCACAGAGATGGAGGACCCCCCCCTGAGAAACTACAAAGGAGAGGGGTACATACATAGGTGTATGTGGGAGAGAAGAGACAAAGGAAAGATGTGAGTGGCTGGCTGTATATCTCACTATTCCAATCTCTTTTTTTTTTTTTTTCTCAGCCACACTTAAAAAACATTTGCCCGTTATCACACATTATAGACAGTACACACTAAAACGGTAGAAAGGGTCCACTCCAGGCTTGAAGTTAGGACATTCTATAGTACCTCGATCAGCTCCAACGAGCAGGGCAGATTCCCTAAGTCATGACAACAAAAAACAACGTCTCTAAGAGTCTCGTCGGCAAACAGGTCATAATGATTTCTGCAGGTCACATGAAATTAGATGATCGCCGTTGCTAGCAGCTACTAAAACATGCAAGTACTGAACAGGTCAAAACAGACTGAATGGCAAATGACGGTAGGTCTGAAAAACATAGGTAAATTCTCCCGACTCACAGTCCCGCGTTCCCGCCTCTTGTGAGAAAAAAACCCTTATAGTACAGACAAACAAAAATGGAATTAACCCTCAGAGCACTGCCTCCCTTGTCCATGACCCCATGAGAAAGTACCCTTATACCCTAGTTCTTACCAGGTAAAATAATTAAAGATAATCAACCCCTGTGGAACATACTGTCTCTTTTTCCCTTTACGGCAGGATCACCTATTCACAGCGTTCCAAAGGACCTTTTAAAACCCCAAAAAAAAATCCTCTCCCAGGACCACCCTTCATTTTGAAGCCCAAAAAACCCCACCCCTCTTCTTCGGGATGCAGACTTGAACTCAACATCTTTTATTATACTCGTGGTAGGCCCCCGCACCCCGTACCAAGATTGAGAAACTATAGAAAAAACCATCGCCAGTCTACCAAGCACAGTAATATACCAATACAATGAAAAAATAACCACTGCAGAGCACATAGTAATATACATTTAAAAAATAGCTCTGACCGGCACCATGTTCTAGTTTAGACCTCTAATTATAAATTTAAAAACAAAAATGTTTTAAACAGAAATCAGAATGTCAACAGCTCACAGAGTGTTCCTTATCACGCGTCCCCAAGGTTCATGCCGGAGGTGACAGCCAAGCGGACGGCGCAGCTGGTTCTCTCCCCTCGGTGTCTCGCACAGAGGAGCCTCGAGACAGCGCTCCCCCGGAATTCCAGGATTCACCCTTTCTGCAGAGTCCGTTTGGCGGCCGACCTCGACACCCATCGGTTAAAAAAAAAACATCTCTCGTCGCCATCTGTAATGGGAATTATTAAAGGACAAACGATGAGCCGTTTACATTAATCATTCTGAGTCATTATTAATAATAGAAAAGTTTATTTCACCGTGGCCACAATGAAAGTTCAACCCACAGTCAGAGACACATGTTCACACAGTAGCGTCTGGCCATGAACTGACCAAGAGTTCTGTTCAGACATATGTTAAATACACAGTTGTCAGACGAAACATATTATATCAGATATGATGACGAAGGTAAACAAAATGGTTTCTCAGTAACTGGAAGCAAACAACAACTTTGTTATGACTGGTAGGATGTCAGAGTGATCTTAAAGAGACATACACACATTAACCAGTCAATCTGGTCATATTGAAACTCAAGCTGTATAACATGATATCTCCACACAGATATATAAGAACATGATAATATATTTCCACGACACTATCTATCTATCTATCTATCTATCTATCTATCTATCTATCTATCTATCTATCTATCTATCTATCTATCCATCCATCCATCCATCCATCCATCCATCCATCCATCCATCCATCCATCCATCCATCCATCCATCCATCCATCCATCCATCCATCCATCCATCCATCCATCCATCCATCCATCCATCCATCCATCCATCCATCCATCCATCCATCCATCCATCCATCCATCCATCCATCCATCCATCCATCCATCCATCCATCCATCCATCCATCCATCCATCCATCCATCCATCCATCCATCCATCCATCCATCCATCCATCCATCCATCCATCCATCCATCTATCTATCTATCTATCTATCTATCTATCTATCTATCTGCCTGCCTGCCTGCCTGCCTGCCTGCCTGCCTGCCTGCCTGCCTACGCCTGCCTACCTGTAGATGAAGATGCCTGTGGAAAAGTGGACAAAGAAAATCAACAACCCACTGACTGCCCAGCCGATGATTATGTGGACATCAAGCCCCAACCAAAAAGAAACACACTGTGCCCCGTGACCGGTATCGCTGGCTGAAAAATTATTCTATCAGTCCCAATACTGATTTCTCTGGTCTGGATATTACAGATGATGAGGTAATTTCCCTCCACACACCACTGGAGTACTTCCAGAAATGTGTGTCAGAAGACATGATTCAGGCTCTGACACAAAACACAAATGAGTACAACTCTGTGGATGAGATGATGATTCCTTTCAAGGGGAAATTCAGCAGAATCAAGCAATAATTATATGCGAGGCAAGCCACACCCATGGGGGTTCAAAGTGTGGGTGAGAGTTGGAATCTCTGGTATGATCTGTGACTTTGATGAGTTCCAAGGTAGTGTCAAAGGAATACGAGCCAAATATGAATTTGGATTGTCAGGTGATGTTGTAATGAAGCTTGCCTCTACACTTCCAGAAGGTCAGAACTACACGATCTACGCAGACAACTACTTCACCTGTGTCCCATTGGTAGTGAAGTGGACAAGAACTGTTTTTTGGACTATCATTGAAAATGAACAGAACAAGAATAAAAAGAATGAGGCTAGTAGGCTAGAACATGGCTGAACACAGAGTAAGACGGAATTCTGTTTTGTAAATACAATCTTATTCTGTTTTTTTTTATTATTATTATAACCTTTCTGTTTTTGAGGACAATAACTGTTTTTGGGACTATCATTGGAAATGAACATAACAAGATTAAAAAGAATGAGGCTAGTAGGCTATAGAACATGGCTGAACACGGAGTAAGACAAAATTCTGTTTTGTAAATACAATCGTATGCTGTTTTTTTTTTATTATTATTATTATAATTTTTTTTTTATAAATGTCTATTCATAAAAATATATGACTGATGTGTGATTATTATTCATGTTATATACTGTTATGGGGCTAAGTAAGCAATCAACCCTGCAAAATAACCTTTAGTTGTTCTGTATTTGTATATATTGTACAAATACAGATACGAAAATGAAAAAATTTGGAAAACCCTTTCATTTCTGCATCAGAGGCCTCCTACAACAACACATGTAAGGTCAAAAAAAATTAGCTAATGTTTTTCTATATTTGGGCTCTACAGGGATTATATACCAACAATACTATGAATGGCATACGATGTGTGCAGAATTGTCAAGTTATTCAACACGACACTATAGGTCTACAAAAGGATGGACCTCCAGTGCAAAGTTATCAGACTGCCCACAAATCTGACACCGGAATGAGAAACAGACAGACCCTCTTATTAGAGCCACCTATAATGTAAACTACACTTTATTTTACCTAATACTATTTTAATTTAGAAATGTATTTTCTTTTCATCAAACCATGGTTTTGCAGAACTGTTCCACATTACCAAGGTTAATATGTGATAACTTTACTCTCAAAGATGAAGGATGTGGGTAAGGAGTCAGAAGTTATCTTGTTAAACCATATAGGGAAATGTCTGACAAATTAAATTATGATAGGTTTTGTGTTATTTGAAGGCTGTGAGAATACTGGGCAGTTTAGGTACAGGCTATGGAACTTGGTAGTTTGCAGTATTGTGGTAAAGTTTACAGTAATGGATTAACTTGACCTGGTACAGGGCCGGCTGTGGTATCCATGGTTAGCATCACTTGCCAAATTATACTTTTATACTATGGCTAGGGGTTGGAAAGCAGCCATGATAGTATGCTTGCGCATGTAGCATTATGTTAATATATTGTAGAGAGCAACAGCACAGAGCTAGAGCAGGACAGCATAGCCTGTCCATAAAGACAACAAGTCCACCAGAGCTCACAGTACAAGTTATTTGGGACAGAGTAATTTCCCCCACTGCACCGCTACACCGGAATGTAGGGTTCCCCCACTTGCCAAATGCCACTTTAACCCCAGTTGTTACCCATATCCTGTGTGAACCTTTGTGTACTGTAGTTGAACCATTACAAGGCTTAAAAGAATCAGAGTATAAAATGTAGAGAAATTCTTCGTTTATTTCCAAATGATAAACTGCACACATATAGAAAATACACATGAGGAGTAATATTATTATTTTTACACTAGAGAGCAAATAGTGAGGGGAGGAGGAGGAGGAGGAGGAGGAGGGGTAGGAACCTTGACCACCTCAGACCTTGACCACAGCTTTGCCTGTATTGTCGCCACTCAGCATCCCCATGAAGGCAGCAGGCATGTTGGTGAAGCCCTCTGTGACATGCTCACTCCATGTCAGCTTACCCTGTGGGGAAACACACACGTACGCACACACATAGGATATTAAACATTTACTAGTAGCATCACAAGCAAGAGGATCTTTATCATTTTCATATGTATTATCGTAATTTCCTCACTCCTGAATCCACAGCATCTTATCTGGCCACCCTTTTCTTCCTGTCCAGTCAGACCAGCCTCCTTGACCCAGGTCATTAACCTCTACTGTACTTGCTTGACCCAGGTCATTAACCTCTACTGTACCTCCTTGAGCCAGGTCCTTAACCTCTACTGTACCTCCTTGACCCAGGTCCTTAACCTCTACTGTACCTCCTTGACCCAGGTCATTAACCTCTGCTGTACTTGCTTGACCCAGGTCATTAACCTCTACTGTACCTCCTTGAGCCAGGTCCTTAACCTCTACTGTACCTCCTTGACCCAGGTCCTTAACCTCTACTGTACCTCCTTAACCCAGGTCATTAACCTCTACTGTACCTCCTTGACCCAGGTCCTTAACCTCTACTGTATGTCCTTGACCCAGGCCATTAACCTCTACTGTACCTCCTTGACCCAGGTCCTTAACCTCTACTGTACCTCCTTGACCCAGGTCCTTAACCTCTACTGTACCTCCTTGACCCAGGTCATTAACCTCTACTGTACCATCTTGACCCAGGTCATTAACCTCTACTGTACCTCCTTGACCCAGGTCATTAACCTCTACTGTACCGCCTTGACCCATGTCATTAACCTCGACTGTACCTCCTTGACCCAGTCATTAACCTCTACTGTACCTCCTTGACCCAGGTCATTAACCTCTACTGTACCTCCTTGACCCAGGCCATTAACCTCTACTGTACCTTCTTGACCAAGGTCATTAACCTCTACTGTACCTCCTTGATCCAGGTCATTAACCTCTGGAGACCCTCTGGGTATTTGTGTTCCCAGCGGGTTACCAGGAAGCCCTCCATACGCAGCTGCTTGAAGATCATATGTTCGTGCACGTATGGACCTGATGAATTATGGGAAGTATATTTGTAAAGAAAATGTAAAAGAAAAATATGCCACAAACTTGCCAAATTATGAATTCAGTTATGAATAATACAATAGACAACTGCCTAGTGCACCTTTAACACTTTGAATGCCCAGCAGGGGGCGCACATTTAGTGCTTGAATGCCCATATCCACTTCAATGTTAGCATTAATATCGCCTAATCTATGTTTTAAATTATGTGTCTAATCTGCCCGTCACATTATCAATGACCTATTTCCAGTCAACATTGTCGAAGCAGATTGTTTTTTTATCGGTTCATTTCCGTTTCATAGCATTTAGAAAACCCCCCGTTTACACGCGAAAAAAAAAAGGATTCCATGATAATCGCCCCATACTGTAATATTCTAGAACGTTGTCATTTGTCGGCCTATTTATGAATCGTTTTCAAATAAACGCTAGATTATCGATAGTATATGTGTACGTGTGCACGCTAGTGCCGCGCGCTGAAAATCGATTCTCTCAGTTCCTGATCGCTCTTAGTCAAACAGCCATATCACAAAAAAAAGAAAAAGCTTATATCTCCGTGAAAACTGGTCTGATTATCCTAATACTGGTGAAATAGATTCCTTACCTGAGATCAGATGGTATCCAAATGGATTATTCCAATTCCTGATCGCCATTCCGAAAATCGATCCTTTTATTGATCCACCGCGTATACTGTAAACATAATCCCCGCTGCTCTGAGGGTCCAGCATGAAGCTGATCGACCCCGGTTACATGAGTGGGAAGTAAAATGTGGAGTCCTGGTCTTTTTTTCTCATGCCTTTTCATTGAGTCCAATCCAAAAGGGTGAATTACCATCTGGGAGACGATAGGGGGGCGCTTTTTTCCACATCTGAGCGCCTGGGGTGGCTGATTTTCCAACGGTAGACTCGGTTGATGAAATATGAATTCAGATCGCTAATTTAAAAAAAAAACTAGAAAAAACGAATATTCTCGTTATGGGCATTTAACCCGCGGGGGGTAAACCCGAGAAAACTCGGGTTGGGCATCCAAAGTGTTAATACGGTTCTGACACACTGAAAAATAAACTTGATTGTAAGCAAATAAATTGCAAAATACATTTAACACAAACATTGGAGGACTTTTACCTAAAGAGCTTTAGATTACCATAAGTGCATACATGTTATGTAGTGGGTGGTCCTCTGAATCTACCCCATGACCTTGCAGTGTTACTGCTATGCCCATTCAGAAATATTCAGGACTATTCTGCCCTACAAAGGCAACTTCTTATGTTACTGTTGTTTGCCTTTGTACCGCAGAGTACCCCCTCTACATGTGTATTTTTACCATAATATCTGAATACCACTACATCTGTATCCCAAAATGTGTATGTGCAGTATACACATGGCCTGTATATTGTGGACTGACCCTATCCCTGACACACATTGTAATGTATGTGGAGAAGAATGAAAACATGTGTGTCGAAACTTGAAGAAACTTGAAACTTGAAACTTGAAACTTGAGTCGAAGTATTGCACTGCACATTGGCCTGTGGCTGTATTTTTGTGTTACCTTTCTGGGGGGTGGTGTCATTGTACATGGAAATGCTCCCACACACAGCAATTCGACCAAACATTCTCATCAGAGGCATAACCACACTGGAGAAGTCCCCGCCCACCTAGAGAGAGAGAGACAGAGAAAGAGAGAGTGAGAGGGGATGGGTGGAGCTGTGATACCTTCATATACATTGTATAACAATGGAGTTAATTCTCACCCAGCCGTCCCATTTCCAGCTTGTGCAACAGACTCACATTTTCAAAGTAGCAGTCATATCCATTGGGTGCGGCCTGTCTGAGTGTTTCCTCCAATGAGGAGACAGTCTTGTAGTTGAAGGCATGGTCAAAGCCCAGTTCCTTCAGATAGGCCACTTTAGCATCTGTACCTGCACAGCCTACCACCTTACAACCCTGGGAAAAAGGTCACATGTACTGAATTCAGATGCAGAATAAAACCATCAATGGTCATTATGATCATCTTCATCATCAATATCATCATCATCATCATCATCATCATCATCATCACCATCGTGATCACTGTCATCATCATAATTTAGCCTCTTTACCTGAAGCCTTTACGCCAAATTCTCTTATTTTCACCTAGATTATCTGGGCATGATGGTGGTTTAGAAGTTATCCATGAGAATAAATGTGGGCTCCAATTTCTCTTGGCAGTTCCACTGCTTTTGAGGCAACTAGTTTGCACAATTAATGCATACATGAACTGGAAGCAGATACAGATCAGCTAGCCTATCATAAAACACAGGGAAATATGTTTTTAGCCAACAACTAGGCTAACTGATCCATATCCAGTCCCATTAATTTGTGCTAGGCTAGGCTAGCTTGCAGCCGGATAGCTTTCTACTGAATGTACAGAGAGGAAATTGGTATCCATCTTCTTGATATGAGAAGACAGTAAGTGCATTTCCCATAATGTTGGCATGTTCCTTTAAGAAATATTGCCAAAAGCAGATCTAACCAGTTTTTTTTCCAGACTTGGAGAAAGTGATTTATGCTTTTGTTTCCTCAGGCATTAACTACTGTAATGTCCTATCCATGCATTTGTCTGAGTAAGATTGGATTAATGGTGCTGTGATGTTTTTTGTGATGTTTGCGTAGGGCCTACTGTTACGGTTTGTATGCGACCCCAATAGCATAACACAAGACAGGTATGAGAGTTAGCCAAAAACTGGGCATAATTTATTCACAAACTAAGAGCGGCACAAAAATACACTGGTGAATCTTCTAGAGTCCATGAATTAAATGAACACCGCAGAGGGGCAACTCAGCAAACAGGGGTCCATGAAAAAGGAGTGAGAACAAAGGCATCCTCCCGCGGAAGCATAGAGAGCGATGAAGATGTCTCACACCAGAAACAAGGCCCACGGAGAGTCTGAGAGAGTAGGGCAGTAGATGGCACGACGTCTCACCCAGAGACGCGGCGGTAGATGGTAGTACAGAACGACCTGGCAATGAGTGAAAGGCAGTCGGCAGTACTTGTAGTCTCCCAACGAGCTGAATGCCAACCACTCTCAGGTGCGTGAGGTAGAATGTTCGGCACGCCCCCTCATTGGGAAGCATGCTGTTCTTACCCAGCCCTCACAGCATCCACCCTCCACGGGAGCCACCTGGCGACCAGCCAGGCCCGTAGGGGTGGGAACGCTGGGGGAAAAAAATCAGAGAGGCTCCAGGGAAACTGACCTTGCTAGCTGAAGGGGCAGTCCTAGCAGTGGGGAACAGGGTAGCTACACACAAAGTGGAGGCCATGCTAGCTGGGGAAGCTACACGTAAAATGGGGCTAGCAGAGGGACAGGGTTAGCTGCCAGGGCATAGCTAGCTACAGGGCCTATGCTAGCTGTAAGGCTACATCAACATAGAGGATGTGCTAGCTTCCGGGGCTAAGCTAGCAGACTTGGCCATGCTGATAGTAGAGGCCTGGCAAGCTGCAGGGGCTCTCTCATACACTGGCTGTGCCGGCTGGGGTCATCGACATGGCCAGGTCATACTGTTACGGTTTGTATGCGACCCCAATAGCACAACACAAGTATGAGAGTTAGCCAAACACTGGGCATAATTTATTCAAACAAAAAGCGGCACTGTCCCTTTAAGGGAGAACAAAAATAGACTGGTGAATCTTCTAGAGTCCATGAATGAAATGAAAGTTCTGAGTCTGGTCTTGTTCAGACTCACCAGAACACCGCTGACGGGCAACTCAGCAAACAGGGGTCCAGGAAAAAGGAGTGAGAACAAAGGCATCCTCCCGTGGAAGCATAGAGAGCGATGACGATGTCTCACACCAGGAACGCTGCCGACGGGCAACTCAGCAAACAGGGACCCACGAAAAAGGAGTGAGAACATAGGAATCCTCCCGTGGAAGCATAGAGAGCGATGACTGTAACTGAGGGGTACAATTCCCTGACTGTATTAATCAAGTACTGATATCATTAAATCACTACCGTCTATGTACTACTGGCCAATACTGTACACAAGTATATTAGATTAGAACACTCCCACAATAACACGGTTTTCCACACAAAATACTCGTTTACAATATTTATTACATAAAGGGGATATTAGATTACATCACTTTGTCACTTTGGATGCGCTTATAAGGCAAAGAATGTGCAGGCAAATCAATAATGAATAGTAAGTAATTAGATCTAGGGATATTCTGGGATGGGGGGTACTACCGGTTGTAAGCCAGCAGAGGGAGGCAAAGCTCTAGGCAAGTCAATGGTTCACGGAGGCGATATCACCCCTGGAGCAGCGGGGAAAAGCAGCCTGGTCCCAGGTTGCGCTGCGTAGGTGAGAGCCGTGGAGCCTCTGGTACGACAAAGACGGGCTTGAGTGATGTCCCCACGGGCACGTAGATCCCACAGCAGTGGGTGTAGACGGTTCTCTGCTTCCAGCAGCTTGGTGAAGAATGAAGAATAATAATCCTTTGCCGGAAAGTGGCACTGCTGGCGGGGTGTAAATCCTCCGTGGTGCTGCTGGTCCGGTGTAGATATCCTCCGGTGCGGTAGTGCACGGTTGACCTTGACGTTACTATACTATTAGCACGGGCAATAAGTGCTCTATGTAGACGCACAATTACTCACTCCACGTGGTCTTTGACTCGTAATGAAGGCTTTACTAATAAATAGAGAACGATACGTTAAACGAACGTACTAGGATAACACGAGACTATCTTGGGGCAATGCGAGCCCTGCTCTGCCCACGTTGCGTAGTGGGTGAGACGTTGCTTGGATAACTGGAACTGAACGAGACTGAACGGGACAATGGACTAAGAGGCTAAGAGGCTAAGAGAGAGTTCTACTTTACTTGCGCCATATATATATGCGCTGTGAACAAATAGTGCCATTCGTATTTGGTAGCCGTATTCATGGGCAGAAGCTGGGCATGTACAGACATATCTCGTCGGTACCTTTGAAGTCAGCTCGAGGGGGTAAGGCAGTGGCGCCGGGGGATCGCTTCCAATAGGAGAACGAATATTATGGTCTGTCCTGCTACCAGGTAAAGGGACATTCCGTATATTGTACAAGGAATATACAGGGGATATCAAACGATATACAAATATTATACATGGGATCTCAGGCAATAAATATATATATTCGGTTTAATCTGACCCTTTGTAACAGCCGCCCCCTAATTAGTCCCACCTAATTAGCTAAGCAGAGACAGATTAACCGCACTGTCCACTACTCAATGTCTGTGAGGGGTCGGGCAGTTCACAAAGTCAGGGGTCATGGTCGTCATTAAGCAAGTCGGGGAGCCTTGGCGACTCGATCAGCCTCGCCACGGGTCGGTTGTAGATCCGCCCTTGGCCGAGCACTTCTGCCACTCTGACCTTTCCGTCGGCACCAGTGGTCACTTTGCTTACGCGGCCGGCCGGCCACGCAGCTCGGGGTGGTGACTGGTCTATGGTCATGACGACTGGACGGGATGAAGGGGGGCTTAGGAGGAAGCGGGCCTGAGACTGCTTTGATCTGGGCTTGGCTGTGCTTTCTCCTCCTCCGTCTGTTTCTCTTGTTCGCTCTGTACCCCGTGTGAGGAGGGGCCGGTCCCGGCCGCCCCGTCAAGGAGTCGCTTGGGGTGCTGGGTTCGAGGTCAGCTACGTCTGAAGCGCAGCTGAGGGGGGTGGAGTTCCGAACTCCCTCTGGTACCCACCGTTCTCTCACGGGCCTCTCGCTTAATGTCAATAGCCTCTGCTGTACGGGGGAGAGGCCGGTGTCTTCTTTTGTCGCTCTGGAGTGGAGGCAGCTAGTGGCTGCTGTTCGGTTGAGAGATTTAGCGAGGGGGCCTTGTAGTGTCCACCCTAGGCGGGTCTCGACTGCTGCAGGACAGCCTCGGGTTCCGGTATGGACCCGGTCTATCGGGACGATGAGGTCTGCATGGTCGGAGCCTATCAGCAGGGTCGGGGTGGCGCCGTCTATGAGCGGGATAGGTAGTTGACGCAGGTGCACGTATTTATCCATCAGCTGTGGGATGGGGTAGGTTTTTTTGGCTGGTGAAAGCATTTGTAATCCTATACCGTCGCTCTGGCTGCCCGCTTGCTGCGATAGTGAAGGAGACATTCTCGCCCTTTATCGTCTTTAAATCTCTTCTTATTGTCCGAATCGTCATTTGGTTCTCGCTCCCCCGTAGTCCCAGCTGGGCCGCGGCGGACGCGAGCAGAAGGGTCTTCTCTGACCCGTCATCAAGGACGGCGTAAGTGTCCATGACTTTGTCCCCGTGGCTCAGGAGCACTCTGACCACTTTGAGGAGCACTCGGGGGGTCTCGCTGTGCTGGTCAATGTGGAGCACTCCTGTTGGTCGGTTGTCTTGGACCTTCTGGTGGGCTCCGCACCGTGCTGCGCGGTAAGCGGCGCCCGCCTGGGCCGCCTCACGCCACTGGTCCACTTGGACGGGGTTCAGTGTCTTATATTCGGCGCACTGTGCCAGCCAGTGTCCGCCGTCGCAGTAGGTACAGTAGGGAGCGGTCTGGGGGCTCTTCGGTGCTGGTGCCACCGCCTCGGCGTGGTACATTACCGCAACGGGCCCACTCTGTTGTCCTGGCTGACGCCTGTTGATGTCGTGCAGGACCTCCAGGTGGGTGCCACCGCACCTGCTGCACTTCCTTTTCAAGTGGCACTCAGCTGCTAGGTGGCTGCGCGCGCAGCGGAAGCAGCGGCGGTGGTCCTTGACCCACTGGCTCACATCATCCGTGGTCAGCTTCTTGAAATCTTCGCACTGATGGAGCCGATGTTCTCCCTCACAGTACTGGCACTCAATCTTCCACTGGTCCTCTTTCGTCGAGGGGGTGTTGTGGTTCTGGTGCTGCGGTACTGATTCGGCTTGGTGCATAACAGTCACCGATCTTCTTCCATCATTTATTCTCCTGGGTCCCTCTCTGGAGCTTGGCGTGCTCCGCCCGAACGTATCCAGTCGTAAGCTGCTGACTTCTCTCGCCAGGAAGTCGGCTAGATCAAGGAGGGATGGCTCGGGGCCGTTGGGATCCTGGTAGTCTCTCTGCCGCCTAAAACGCTCTTGTCTTGCGGGTGGCAGCTTCTCCAAAATCCTCTCGACGTTAGAGTTGGCGTATAGCTCATGCATGCCCTTTTCCCGTTGCGCTCCCAGCATCCCTACCAGGGACTGCACTTTGATTGACAGGTCGTCTAATGAGCGATTGTCTGTTGCTGGGGGTAAGCGGTCAATATGCCTTATCTCTTATATTACGTAATCCCATATACGTCCATATCTCTGGTCCAGCGCCGCTAGGGCCGCTGTGTATGGTGTCGAAGAGGTGGCATAGGCCAGCGCTATATTGTGCGCTCGTGGTACTTTCAGGTGCTTCAGTAATATTGCATACTTGTGGCGTTCATCAGCGACATCCACCATCATTGTCTCTAGGCACATCCGGAGCTCCGTGTACTGTGCTCGACTCTCATAGGCGAAGTCGGGAAATGACGGCGTGGCAATGTATGATGTCATGGGTGACTGGCACATCGGTGAGCGTTGGGGGAGAGGCCTCCTAGGCGAGTCTCCTCTTGCGTGTCGTCTTGGGCTGGTACTTGGTGGGTACCGAAGGTCGGGTACCCAGGTGCTGTTCCTCGGGGCTGACGGTGCGTCAAACTCACCCGTGAGTTGAGTCGGGGGTTTGTAGCGCAGGGCCTCGGGGCTGACTTCTGGGCTGTACTGGACCTCCTGGTCCTGAGTACGTTGCTGCTGGTCGGGGCTGTACTGGGCCTCCTGGGCCAGAGCACGTTGCTGCTGGTCGGCTTGACATTCCTCCTCCTCCTCCTCTTCCTCTGCTAGGACCTGGAGTCTTCTGTTCAGTCTCTCGGCGTGGTTCGGTTCTTCCCGGTTGCTGGGTCTCGTATGGACCGGCTGGGGAGGGGGTTCGGAGACGTGGACAGGATCCTCCTGTTGGCGGGGTCCCGGGTCGCTTCGTCGGGTAGGGGAATGTGTCCTAGACCCATGTCTTGACGATCTCTGGGAGCTCCGTGCGGAGTGAGGGGGTGTCGCCATGGCAACCAGTTTGTCCATCAGCTCCGCCTGCAGCCGGTCGCGCTCTGCCTCGCGCCGGGCATGGGCTGCGTCGCGCGCTGCTTCGCGCTGGGCATTGGCGATGTCGCGCTGCGCATTGGCGCTGTCGCGCTGCGCATTGGCGCTGGCCTGGGCAGCGTCGCGCTGTGCGTTGGCGACGTCGCGCTGGGCATTGGCGCTGGCATGGGCAGCGTGGAGCTGTGCATTTGCGACGTCGGCGCGGCTTCTCTCGATGTTCTCTTCTGTCTGGAGGCGTCTGGTCTCCAGCCTTATTCGGTCGTCTTCGCTCCTTTGTTGCGCCTGGAAGCGCTCTCGCTCACCTGCGAAATGTTCGCGCTCGCACGTCTGTTGCGCTTGAAGTCGATCGCGTTCGGTGGAGGCTGCCAGGGTGGCGATGAGTGCCTGCGCCAGCATCTTGTCCGCCTCGCTGGGGGAAGACGCCGTTCGGGGCGATCGGCTCCCGGCAGTACTGGTTGGAGACCCGTTCTCCTGTTGCGTACCAAGGAGATCCATCCCCTGGGTGCGCGTCTCTTTAGGGTTGTCTTCCTCCCGGAGCTGATCGGGGGCTATTTCTTCGGTATTGTCTGGGGGTAAAGTCGTGTCAGTTCCCTCCTGGTCCCCACCGTGAGCTTGGTCAGTTACATTAGCACCCACTAGGGCCTCTGTGGTCGGGGTAACCTGGTTGTTAAGGTCAGACATAATTTTACTTTCTACTTTTACCGCGTTTACCGTTCCTTTAAAGCTAGGTATTGGACTGACAGAGTATGCCTCTAGGTAGGGAGGTGGCTGCCGTCTGCGCTGCGGGCGATCTAGCTTAGGAGAACCGTTTGTGGAGTGTTCGTCATCGGCCATGTCAATATTAATATTATATTAATATTACGCTAATTATTCTCCGGCTATCGAAGGACCAATTGTAACTGAGGGGTACAATTCCCTGACTGTATTAATCAAGTACTGATATCATTAAATCACTACCGTCTATGTACTACTGGCCAATACTGTACACAAGTATATTAGATTAGAACACTCCCACAATAACACGGTTTTCCACACAAAATACTCGTTTACAATATTTATTACATAAAGGGGATATTAGATTACATCACTTTGTCACTTTGGATGCGCTTATAAGGCAAAGAATGTGCAGGCAAATCAATAATGAATAGTAAGTAATTAGATCTAGGGATATTCTGGGATGGGGGTACTACCGGTTGTAAGCCAGCAGAGGGAGGCAAAGCTCTAGGCAAGTCAATGGTTCACGGAGGCGATATCACCCCTGGAGCAGCGGGGAAAAGCAGCCTGGTCCCAGGTTGCGCTGCGTAGGTGAGAGCCGTGGAGCCTCTGGTACGACAAAGACGGGCTTGAGTGATGTCCCCACGGGCACGTAGATCCCACAGCAGTGGGTGTAGACGGTTCTCTGCTTCCAGCAGCTTGGTGAAGAATGAAGAATAATAATCCTTTGCCGGAAAGTGGCACTGCTGGCGGGGTGTAAATCCTCCGTGGTGCTGCTGGTCCGGTGTAGATATCCTCCGGTGCGGTAGTGCACGGTTGACCTTGACGTTACTATACTATTAGCACGGGCAATAAGTGCTCTATGTAGACGCACAATTACTCACTCCACGTGGTCTTTGACTCGTAATGAAGGCTTTACTAATAAATAGAGAACGATACGTTAAACGAACGTACTAGGATAACACGAGACTATCTTGGGGCAATGCGAGCCCTGCTCTGCCCACGTTGCGTAGTGGGTGAGACGTTGCTTGGATAACTGGAACTGAACGAGACTGAACGGGACAATGGACTAAGAGGCTAAGAGGCTAAGAGAGAGTTCTACTTTACTTGCACCATATATATATGCGCTGTGAACAAATAGTGCCATTCGTATTTGGTAGCCGTATTCATGGGCAGAAGCTGGGCATGTACAGACATATCTCGTCGGTACCTTTGAAGTCAGCTCGAGGGGGTAAGGCAGTGGCGCCGGGGGATCGCTTCCAATAGGAGAACGAATATTATGGTCTGTCCTGCTACCAGGTAAAGGGACATTCCGTATATTGTACAAGGAATATACAGGGGATATCAAACGATATACAAATATTATACATGGGATCTCAGGCAATAAATATATATATTCGGTTTAATCTGACCCTTTGTAACAATGACGATGTCTCACACCAGGAACGCTGCCGACGGGCAACTCAGCAAACAGGGACCCACGAAAAAAGAGTGAGAACATAGGAATCCTCCCGCGGAAGCATAAAGAGCGATGACGATGTCTCACACCAGGAACGAGGCCCACGGAGAGAGAGTAGGGCAGTAGATGGCACAACGTCACCCAGAGTCGCGGCGGTAGAAGGTAGCAACGGATGGCACAACGTCTCACGCCGGAGACGCGGCAGTAGATGGTAGTGTACAGAACGACCTGGCAATGAGTGGAAGGCAGTCGGCAGTACTTGTAGTTTCCCGACGACCTGAATGCCAACCACTCTCAGGTGCGTGAGGTAGAATGTTCGGCACACCCCCTCGTTAGTTGTTGGGAAGTATAGTGGCAATTTACAAAAATTTTGTATTTCTTATTTGCCACTTCCACTCCGGGGATAGCTTTAGTCTACGCGCACATAATAAAGATTCTGATCCATCCGTTTGGCTGTCACAATGAATCAATCATTTATTTCCAAGCTGCAAAACAAACAAAACTCGTATATCTAATACATGCGGTACATGCGTGCGTTGCGTGCGGTGCGGTACAAAAACTGTTTGCTTTCCCGGTCCACCCCTCCCACGCAGGCCACCACCCCTTATCAAGGTAAACCATACAGGTGAATAGCTCAGGTAGGTCTCTTTAAAGGGAAAGTACACATAGTTTTAAATCATAAGAATAGTTACAATAACATAATCAGTGTAAATAATATCATGACTTGTCAATCAAATTATCAGTTTTCGTTTTCATATTTCATAATCCATAAAGCATTTTCATAATTCCGGCCCCTAATTGTCCATTATTCTAAAAATGGACAATTATTCTATGCAAATATGTTAACAGGAGTCTGAACGTGTCTTTATATAGTCCATGTAGGAATCGAAATATTCCAAAAAGGGGGTATGTTCCACGAAATAGGTATAATCCACAAAAAAGTGTAGTCCATCAGCGTAACAACGGTTCGGGCATTGCCCTCGAAAAAGAAAAAACGAAAGTGTGTGAAGAAGTCAGTAGGGGCTAGTCAATGTCAGTCAATCTGCTTCTTTTAGCAAGCATAGTTTGCTGATGGGCCTTTCTAGGATATTGTACTTGGTCTTGACCTTTACCTTGCGTACATCCCTGCTGTCAGGCATTGTCTCTTCCACCTTGCCCATGAGCCAGGAATTTCTTGGTGATGACTCATCCACAATGAGGACCACCTCCCCTGGAGCTAAGTTCTTCCTTACTTGGTTCCATTTCTGACGTTCTTGAAGCAGAGGGATGTACTCCTTTTTCCATTGCCTCCAGAAGAGGTCGGCCATGTACTGGACTTGCCGCCATCTCCTTCTGCAGTACAAATCCTCCTTTGTAAACAAACCAGGTGGTAGAATGGGTTTTCCTTTCAACTGCAGTTGAGGGTTTGGGGTCAGAGCCTCAAGATCGTTGGAGTCATCTCAGACGGTGATAATAGGATGGTCGTAGAGAATGGCCTCAGTTTCACATAGGGCGGTTTGGAGACTCTCGTCATCCAGGATCTGCTGGCGGAGTACTAAGTACAGAATCAAGTCAAATCAAATCAAATGTATTTGTAAGGCCCGACAACACACATTAATGTCCCCATGGGCCGGACACGTCTTCTTTAAACAAGTCAACAAGAAACATAACAATAAGTCAAGAACAACACTTTCTTTATTGAGCGTATTAGTCGCTCCCAAATGCCTCCGTGGTGGGAGCCAGTGGGTGGATTGAATGTCCACTGGATTCCCTCGTCGAGCAGTACATGTTGGATCTTGCTGTGGTCCAGGTTGGAAAGTGCCTCCCGCAACTCCCGCTCAGCTTCGACAAAATTGGTTCCGTTGTCTGATCTCTTTAACTTGACCTCTTCTGCAGATGAACCGCCGCAGTGTTATGCATACACATGTAAATGATGTTCATTAATTTGCATTGTCCTTAATAAACAAATCTTACTAATCTTACAGTGCTGATATGCAGGAGTCAGTATCCAAGGAGTATGCCATTTCGAGATGAACGGCACGGCTCACCAGGCACATAAAGAGTACGCCGTACCTTTTGACCAGGCTCCTCCCTCTCTTCACCTCTATAGGCCCGAAATAATCTGTTCCCACATGCGTGAATGCTGGCAGGTCTGGAGAAATGCGATTCCTTGGTAGGTCAGCCATCTTCTGCTCTTTCACTGTGGTGTTAAATCGTTGACACAGAACGCAGTCATTGACGATCTTCCTGGCAGCAGAGTTGGCTCGCATTATCCAGTACTTCTGGCGAAGCCTTGAGAGCATGTGGTTTCTTCCAGAATGGCCTATAACCATGTGTATATGGCTCAGTAGAAGATGGGACAAATGGCTGGTTTTAGGAAGGATAGCCGGATGCTTGGATTCCTCTGGCATCGCCATTCTACTGACTCTTCCTCCAACTCTCAGCACGCCGTTCAGTAGCATTGAGTCCAGTCTGTAAATGGTGCTCCTTTTATTTACAGTATTCTCTTTCTTCAGCGCAGATATTTCATCCTGGAAATGCTGCTGCTGTACGTAGCATACAAGTGTATCCTCAGCATGTGCAAGATCTTCAATTGAGAGACTCTGAGCTCCTAGCTGAGCTGTTGTCTTGTTCATCTGGTCATCCAGATGGTCTTGTCGTTTCTGGTCTGGATTTATTGTGCAAGTTGCAGCCTGCAGCTCCTTTCTTTTGAGGCTTAGATTCTGAAGTGTTTCTTTGAACTTCAAGATCCATGCTGTAGCCTTCTTTAACTTATCCCATGATGAGAAGTTCTTGATAAGCTTGGCAATGGGATCACTGTCATGATCCATCACGGCTGTACTGAACGTGATAGTGCTCTTCTTAACTTCTGGATCATCCTCACAGAGGGCAGGCAGCTCCTCTGGGGACTTTGGCCAGTCTTTCTCAGGCCTCAGTAGGAAGTCTGGGCCGTTCAACCATCGACTGGATTTGAGAAAAGAATCCATGGTCAGGCCTCATGATGCGTCATCTGCAGGGTTGACTGGTGTATTTACATAGCGCCACTGTGATTGGTCAGACAGTTCTCGGATGGTCGAAATCCGCTTTGCAACGTATGTCTGGAATCGACTGGTTGTGTTGTTAAGGTACTTGAGGACAGATGTGCTATCTGTCCAAAAGACAGATTCCAGAAGTTCCACTTCCAGTTCCTCTTTCAGCATTTTATCAATGCGGACTGCGACCACTGCTGCCGCCAGCTCCATTCTGGGTATTGTCATCTGCTTCAGTGGGGCTACCCGTGCTTTGCCAATGACAAAGATAATATGGACGTCACCTTTGAGGTTGGTCAGTCGCAGGTAGCTAGCTGTACCATACCTGTGTTCGCTGGCATCACTGTAGTGATGTAGTTGTGCAGTGTGTGGTTTTCCAAAATTACTGGGTTTAAGGCAATGGCTGATGTGGAGGTTTGACAGCTTGCCTAGATCCTCCAACCATCTCTGCCATGACCGAGCATGGGCCTCTGGGATCTTGTCATCCCATCCACAATTAATTTTGCAAAGATCTTGCATGATCCTCTTCGCTGGGAGAACCAGTGAGGTGAGGAATCCCATGGGGTCGTAAACAGAATTTGTCACAGACAAAATACCCCTCCTGGTTAAGGGTTGTTGCTTTGTAGCAGTCTTGAAGGAGAAGGTGTCGGTTTCCACATGCCACTGGATTCCGAGAGCTCGTTCCACTGGTAGTTCTTCTCGGTCGAGATCGAGCTTCTTCACTTCCTTGGCTTTATCTTCGTCTGGAATGGCAGACAGAACAGCACGGCTGTTACTGATCCACTTCGTAAGTCTGAATCCACCAGTAGAACAGACGTCTCTGAGATCTTGAGTTAGGGAGATGGCTTGCTCGTCATTCGGAACCGACTTGAGGCAGTCGTCAACGTAAAAGTTCAGACAGATGGTGTGTAGGACGTCATCACTAGCCTTACCCTCATTGTCATCTGCTGTTCTCTTGAGTGCATAGTTCGCACAGCTGGGTGACGAGACCGCTCCGAATAGATGGACTGTCATCTTGTATTCAGCTAATGGCTGGCTGAAGTCATTGTCGGGCCACCACAAGAAGCGCAGGAAATCAACGTCTTGCTCCGTTACTTGGACTTGATGGAACATGCCTTCAATGTCTGCCATGACGGCTACTGGTTCCTGGCGGAATCTAAGGATGACACCCAGTAATGTGTTTGTGAGATCGGGACCTTGTAGCAACTCATTATTGAGAGATGTCCCATGGAATAATGCAGCACAGTCGAATACCACGCACATTTTCCCTTTTTTCTTATGGTACACACCGTGGTGAGGTATGTACCACACCTTTCCATCTTCTCTGTGCAACTGTCCTTCTGGCACCCGCTCGGCGTGCCCCTTATCCAGGATGTCACTCATGAACCCTTTATAATCAGCAAAGTATGCCTCGTCCCTCCTGAACATCTTAATGAGGTTCGTGGCTCGCTGCTCTGCCATCCTTCTATTATTTGGCAGATTCACATCCTCTTTGCGAAATGGCAATCATAGTTGGTAGTGACCATCCTTCAATGTGATGGACTTAGCTGCAATGTCCAGGAATTGCTTGTCCTCTGCAGACGGCTCGGCCTTCTCATCGTAGCCTCGCTCTGGGAAGTCTTGATTGTACTGTTTGATGAGAAGTTCTTCCAGGTTCGCTATGGTGACTCGGTTTGATGTTGTACGTGGTCGACCCTGCTTGTCAATGGGCAGGCTGCCACTCAGGGGACCATTAACCACCCATCCGAGACAGGTTATCACTGCATAGGGCCCGTTTCCCTTGCTGTTAATTATTTCCCATGGCTCCATGGCTTTGACAGCATTAATCCCAATCAACAGTCCAACTTCCTCCTCAATAGTAGTCAGAGGTACATCTTTCAGATATGGCCATTCTTTTAGACCCTCTTGTGTTGGTATGTTTTCTTGTGAGACTGGTATAGCGAGCCGTGTGTAAACTTCAGGGAGAGCAAAGAAGTTATTGCTTTCCAAATCACTCACTTCCAGCCCATCCAATCTGTAACTGCTCACATGCCATTCCTGGCCCATTGTCCTGAGCAGTATCTCTGTTTTCTGGCCTCTGGCATCCAGCTTCTTCATCAGGTTCTCGGTACAGAAGGTAGCAGAGCCTCCATGATCCAGGAACGCATATGTTCTGATTACTTTGCTTCCTTTAGCCATCTTAACCTGGATAGGCAGAATGGCTAGAGCACATTCCTTTCCTCCGGCCCCGGTAAGCCTGCAAGCCTGCAGTGAGACCAGGGCGCTGGAAACGTCCTCACCTTTAGCTGTAGCTGTGGTGGTGCTCTCTTCCTTCCTGGGATTGTCTGTAGACTCTTGAATATTCCCATATACTGGGTCAAGAACAACTCTCACTTGCCGTTCCACAAAGTCAACCAGGTTTGTGAATCTTGCACTTTGCAGGGTTCGTTCATAATGGCTGCATGCTACAGATCTCCATGCATCTCTGAGCCTGTAGGGTAACTTAGAAATTACCATTCTCATGTTGGATGGATTGTCCAGTTAATGCATGTACTGTAGGGCCTGCATAGTGTGGCAGCACACACAGAGGAATAATGAATAGGCCTGAAAATGCTGCCCCATCCTCAGGTTTGCTAGCAGCCCAATCCAGTGCCTTCAGGATATAGGCGCTTGTGATTTTTATTTTATCACCAAAGTGCAGTTCCAGCAGTCGCCTTGCTTCAGCATATCCTCTTGCAGGATCCATGTGCTGGCATGCGTACCAGCTCTCTTGGTTGGCCAGTGGTATATTGCTCCAGATAATATAATCTGTCCCTACTGATGTCCGTGTTGGACTCGATACCATGTTCAAAAGCATTTATGAACGATTGATATTCCATTGGGTCTCCTCGAAAAAAAGTGATTTCCCTGGCGGGTAGCAATGACAGCTTTTGTTGATGCACGAGAAGTTCTGTCATTTGACTCTGCCTGTGCATGACAGTAGCTAATGTGTTCTGGTGACTTTGGTGATCGTGCCCTGATGGTGCACCTGGTTGAATACCTCCCCCTAGTGGACCAACTGGGACATTGGTAATGTGTGATGGCCTGGACAGGTAAGTTGCTGCTCCTGGCTGAATGCCTCCCCCTAGTGGTCCAACTGAGAAATGGGCAACATGTGATGGCCTCGACAGATATGGACCTGCGTGTTTGACTGTATTTAGTTTCCATGGAGTGGTCAGGTGGCAGGGGCGTAACTAAGGGGGGGGGACACCGGGAAATGTTCCCTGCATGGTTTCAGAATGCAGTTATTGTCCCCCCCACGTTTTTACCGTCCAAAGATAATACATGGATAATAAACGGACACACGACCGTGCCGCAGCGATCAGCCGCTGATTGTTGTTACAAAAGAATGGGATTGTTATATAAACCCCCCCACAATGGTGTGTGTGGTGGTACGGTCCAGCAGGGACCAGGATGTAAGCTACGCTGTTGTGTTATGGGTTGGGATTCACAGGACGCACAGTGGATACGCTCTAGTCTCCTGTCTTGTTATTTAACACAAACAATTGTCTCTGAGCTGAGTCCAACGGAGAGACCTCGGCTCACAAGCAGCTCAAACTACCTGTTGGAATAAATTAATTGATTGATGTTTAACTTGTCCCTGTGTGTGTCCTGTCATTTAGACTAGCAAATGTTGTATTTAACGTTACCTCAGGATACCACTGTATTGTATTTAGTTGCTTAGCTATGTAGCTAATGTGGATAGCATTTTGAATAGCATCAATGCTAGCTGGCTGACTACAGCTTTATTTACTAAATTATGGAGGCTTTTTAATCGTCAAGGTAAGAGAGGCTGTCATGATCAACTGAAGGCATATGCTATGGAACAATATGCAAACGTTGTATTTAACGTTACCTCAGGATACCACTGTATTGTATTTAGTTGGTTAGCTATGTAGCTAATGTGGATAGCATTTTGAATAGCATCAATGCTAGCTGGCTGGCTACAGCTTTATTTACTAAATTAATTAATCGTCAAGGTAAGAGAGGATGTCATGATCAACTGAAGGCATCAAGGACGCGGCAAGGGGGGGTGCGGCGGGGGCTGCAGCACCCCCTGCTGGCGGGGAGTGTAACTGCAACTGCAAGGTTTTTTGGCCTTTATTCCATTGTAATACCGAGGCTACTCAATATCACTGAGCGAGCGGCACTGCAGATTTACCCTACTCTTGGAATTCATTGCCAGATCCTCATAGGGGCGCTGTCTCGATAATGCAGTGTTATTAAAGAAGCCGCAAGCGTGTAGCCGACGCATGAACCAGTTGGGATTCTAATAGACGCGGCCTGGAAGCCTGGAAGCGTCAACGCGGAACTGGAAATCCGCTGGTAAAAGAAATAGCGGCCTGGAATAGTTTTTGGGACAATTCGCAGTAAAGGAATATATCTGTCGGCGATGTTGTATGCGGGAACGAATTGCAGAGAGGGAGGACTGACTGAAGTGGAGAGTGTGTTTACTTGTGTCTCAGAAAAGAAATGTCTCAAAAACGAATATCTGATTTCTTTAATAATAATAACCTGGACTTGCTGCATATCAGGATATTCTGGACTCACAGGACATTCATGTTGTCATGAAGGAGTTTATTTCCACCACTCCTGAACGCAAGACCACCATCGGTGTTCTACCGTCTCCGGAATAGGTAATGTGTGTTTATTATCGCTCCTGCGGGGATTGTTGTTGTGACAGTCAGTGACACACACACACACACACACACACACACACACACACACACACACACACACACACACACACACACACACACACACACACACACACACACACACACACACACACACACACACACACACACACAGATCCTGTGCGGTGTGCGAAACGAAACTGCTGCATTTCGTGTGTGAACTGTCCACATGTTGGTGTTCAAGTTTGTCTGTTGTAGTGTATAATATTGATCTTTCAAATGAATGGAAAATCACGAATGATGCGCTTCGCGCATGCATTTAATATGACGTTATTATTATTTATCTCTGACTCCGACCGCCGCACCCCCAAGTCTGACTCACTTCCCGCGTGCCTGGAAGGCATATGCTATGGAACAATATGTGCTTGGGTTTTCAGAAAAAGGCCAACTATGTGACGGTTGTGACGCTAATCTCTCTAGTTAGTATTGTGTATTGCAGTGGTTCCCAAAGTCGGGGTCGCGACCCAAAGGTGGGCCGCGAGCAGCCACGGATGGGCCGCGAGATGATTTAAAAAAAAAAAATAAAAAAAAAAAAATAAAAAAAAAAAAAAAAATTGTATTATTTATTATTTTTTTATTTTAATTTTTTTTGTCAGGCCACTGAACTTAGAAGCAGGCCAGGACAGTGTTTCTAGTTGTATTCTAAAATTCTATTCTATAGTATTCTAAAATGTGACTATATGGTTTTATATTAACTTAATAAATAAACAAAAACGAAAAATCTACTTATTTCAACGAACATTTCAAACTAAATAACAGATTATGCACATAAAACGCTGAAAACAACCAAAGCAACAATAGTATTTTAATGAGGCTATTATTATTATCATTATTATTTTGCAACAAGTTAGCCCTCTCATAAATAGCACATATAAATGAATAACTAACTTGAACTAACTTAATAGGATTGAAGTGATATTTGGCTTAAAAAATCGGTCGCATGACAAAAAAAAAAAAAAAAAAAGCCAGACGATGTGCATTGGGCCGCGGCTCTCTGACGCCTTATTTTCTGGGCCCCGGCCTGAAAAGTTTGGGAACCCCTGGTGTATTGCATCAAGTGTAAGCACAGCAGAGCCCCGCTCCGCTTCAGACAGAGGGCGATAGTAGGGCTAACGCGATTGGGCGCTGAGAGGCCAATCAGGGCGCGCAAACCGAACGCGGAAGGACAACTGCCTTGGGTAAAGTATTCACGCATCCCCCCCCTGCGACGTCACTGACCACGCCCCCTAACTGTCCCCCGCACCACTAGCAACAGAGTTAGCATCCTTGACCTAGCTCCTAGCTGGGGGGCCTGTTGTCTGTCATCTCAGGCGGGGGGGGGGGGGGGGGGAGCTTCCCCGATCAAAAATGTCCATTGTCATTGGGGGTTAATCTTGCCTGGCTTGCATTTGGTCATAATACTCATTCATGGCATCTGTAGGAGTCTTTGCCTGGGACCTCAGCCTGGGATTCCTTTATTTTGTCGTATTTATCAAGGACTTTCAGTTTAGCATCAGATTCAGCTAATGCCATTTGCATTTCAAGTTGTTCCTTTTTTGCATCCAGATCCTTTGTCATCTTTTTCAGTCTTTCCTCTTCTTCCTCTAATTTCCACTTTTCCATGGCTGCTGTTTTTGCAATGAGAGCAGCTCTCTCCGTTTCTAGTGTTATACGCAGAGCAGAGGTTTTTGATTGAGTGGTTTTAGATGTGCTGCTGATGCTGTCCTTATGTCGGACTTGATCCTGTTCTTTATAATCAGGTTTTATTCTGTTTCGAACATCATCCATAAATGAATTGAATTGATGAACCTTTGGTTTATATACCAGTCATATTCATCACCTTCTTTTTCATCTTCATATAACAGTGCTTGAACAGATTGGTGCATTTTCTCAAATTCATTCATTAAAACATCAAAGGCTTGAAATTGTTCATTCACTTTTCCACGTTTACGTCATCAAGTCCGCCGAACAGCGCATCCAACTCATTCTTGCGCCTAGTCAATACACCCAGCCTCGCCCTGCGAGAGCCAATCAATTTCACCAGCTCTCTGTCAGCCTCTTGGGCCTTTTCCGCTTCAGACATTATTTTTAATTACAATTGAAATATCACAATAATGTGTGACAGCGTCAGCGATGCGATGTGATTTCAACAATTCACGGATTCAGAATCCTCGCAATTGTCATCCACAGTCCACGCGTAAAGACGCTTCAGTGTATATGCTTGTGAAACACAATGAAACACAGTCCGTGTGCTCCGGTCAAACAAATATATCCACAGCGGAGAATAAACTGAATCAGAGCCACACGTCTGGTAGGCCTTCCACAATGACGTCGGATCCAAGTTTAATTCATTCAAGCTTATAATATCCCTGCGGGATTCACATGTGTTGCGCAATGCAACGTTACTCATGACCACGTAGTCTCTTGTAGAATTATAGGCTTGTTGGAATCCTGCCGCACACTTTCTCTCTGGGTCCTGGGTGAAGCGAACGTGTCCTCTTCTTTCAGGCGAAAGACATTAATTTCAGCATGAGTTTTTGTACTTAGTATAGTGGCAATTTACAAACAATTTCGTATTTCTTATTTGCCACTTCCACTCCGGGGATAGCTTTAGTCTACGCACATATAATACAGATTCTGATCCATCCGTTTGGCTGTCGCAATGAATCAATCATTTATTTCCAAGCTGCAAAACAAACAAAACTCGTATATCTAATACATGCGGTACATGCGTGCGTTGCGTGCAGTGCGGTACAAAAACTGTTTGCTTTCCCGGGCCACCCCTCCCACGCAGGCCACCACCCCTTATCAAGGTAAACCATACAGGTGAATAGCTCAGGTAGGTCTCTTTAAAGGGAAAGTACACATAGTTTCAAATCATAAGAATAGTTACAATAACATAATCAGTGTAAATAATATCATGACTTGTCAATCAAATTATCAGTTTTCGTTTTCATAATTCGTAATCCATAAAGCATTTTCATAATTCAAATAATTGCATGATACAAACTCAAAGATTAAATAACTCAGGAATGGCTCCTACAGGAAGCATGCAGTTCTTACCCAGCCCTCACACCTACATTACTACATCACTACTATTCTGGACTACTTGTCGTGGCTATAGGCTACTAAACGTGGAATTGATTTTAATGTTATTTTGATTAATTACAAGGCATTAATCAGGTGCCACTCTTTACTGTATCACTAAGCTGCTACTCTCGCCTGGCCTCTCCTGACTAGAGCCTCTTCCTAGCTGTAGCCAAACCTTCATCTTTGCGATCTGTCCAACCACTGAACCCACAGCTCCAGCTGCAGCGTTGACCAACACAGTCTCGCCTTCCTTTATCTCACAAACCTCCTCCAGGCCATACAGAGCTGTCAGACTGGAGAGAGAGAGAGAGAGAGAGAGAGAGAGAGAGAGAGAGAGAGAGAGAGAGAGAGAGAGAGAGAGAGAGAGAGAGAGAGAGAGAGAGAGAGAGAGAGAGAGAGAGAGAGAGAAGATTGACTGGGGCTTGCTCTGTTGAACCCTCCATCCATCCACCTATCCATCCATCCACTTACTCCTCCCTGTGTCCCCTCATCTTACCCAGGCATGCCGAGGGCCCCCAGGGCCAGGGAAAGAGGGATATCTTGGGGCCAGGCAGGTAGTAGAGGGGTCAGCCCAGTGCCATCACACAGATGGTGGCTTCTCCAGCCACACAGGGCCAATACATAACTCCCCACTGGGAATCTAGAGTTACAGCTCTGGATAACCCTGAGAAGAAGAGGGATAACAGTCAGACAGTCAATCAGCTATAACACATATCCAGCACAACACCTGAGTGAGTGAGTGAGTGAGTGAGTGAGTGAGTGAGTGAGTGAGTGAGTGAGTGAGTGAGTGAGTGAGTGAGTGAGTGAGTGAGTGAGTGAGTGAGTGAGTGAATCAATGAAGGCTTTTAGAAAAAAGCCACGTAGATTTGATATGAAACATCACACTATTTCCATGTTAACATAAGTGCTTCGAGTGTGCAGTGTGTATATATACAGTACTGTGTATGTATATATATATATATATGTGTGTGTGTGTGTGTGTGTGTGTGTGTGTGTGTGTGTGTGTGTGTGTGTGTGTGTGTGTGTGTGGATATACAGTATTATTGGATGTGAGTTACTTAGCAACTTGAGATCCAATCATCACGTCCCCTTCCTTCATCATTCTGCTGCTGTAAGGCCTACAGGATGGAACAACAAAACAATACATAGCTAGTGAATGATTCAAAATATGGATTTATTATGCAAAAGAATAATCCCCCAGTGACATGGGACATATGTGTAGTGTTGTCTAATCTGTACTGAGTCAAACCACTACCATATTAAAAATGATGTCTACCTTTACATTACATACAGGATCTGGTCTCTCTCTCTCTCTCTTCTCTCTCTCTCTCTCTCTCTCTCTCTCTCTCTCTCTCTCTCTCTCTCTCTCTCTCTCTCTCTCTCTCTCTTTCTCTCTCTCTCTCTCTCTCTCTCTCTCTCTCTCTCTCTCTCTCTCTCTCTCTCTCTCTCTCTCTCTCTCTCTCTCTCTCTCTCTTTCTCTCTCTCTCTCTCTCTCTCTCTCTCTATATGGGTAACGCATGTATTCCCGGCAACCTGCCCCATTTCTTTATACGAACAACATTAAAATCTTTTCTCATGTCAAGAATGATTGTTATAGATGCCAAATAATTCACATTTAAAAAAAAAAGTTGGCCTAAGTTACCGGGAATACCAATTCACTATCTCTTCCAATTTAAGAGAGAATTAAAATGTTTTGGTTGTTTTGTAGGGATATTATCATCATGTAACATAATACCATAGTTCTCCCCGAGTTATCTCAAGAGAATTCAAATTTAGCTGAATCTGAAGGAAAAATCCGGGTATGGGATATGAGTCAACATAGTTCATGGCCTTCAAATGATAACAAACAAAAAAGGCTTAATTTTCATGGCAGATGCATATGTTTTGGGCATGATCTTGGCACCCCAATGAACAACCAAAATGAGTTTCGTCTTTTGTGGCCGATTATTTTAGGAGATAATTACGTTTCACATATTGATCCCAGGTTACCGCGAATACCTATCCTCACAATTCCAGATAAACACTTAAATCTCCTATTTTACTAAAGATTGGTGAGATTTTATTTTTGGAAATCATAACAGCAATAATAAGGGTTAGGTGTAAACCAGAATTACTAGAATGTGTTGTGTTTTGTCTGTTAAAATGAGCAAAAACAAGGAAAGGGTATTCCCAGTAACTTAACAAACAAATGCAAAAAATACAGTTCTAGAACAAGTATTTTAATTTTTTCTATATTCAAGAAAGTGGAAAGGAACCCAACATTTTCAATTGTCTGCACACAATCGTTGTTTTGTTATTCCAAGATGGCATTTGAACTGAATTTTGGAAAAAACAGGTATTCCTGGTCACCATGCCCCTAGTGTGTGTGTACTGTATGTGTGTGTGGGTGGGTGGGTGTACACTGTATGCGTTTGTACAATATTTGTGTGTACAGTATGCATGTGTGTACAGTATGTGTGTGTACAGTATGTGTGTACAGTATGTGTGTACAGTATGTGTGTGTACAGTATGTGTGTACAGTATCTGTGTACAGTATGTGTGTGTACAGTATGTGTGTACAGTATGTGTGTACAGTATGTGTGTGTACAGTGTGTGTACAGTATGTGTACAGTATGCATGTACAGTATGTGTGTACAGTATGTGTGTGTGCAGTATGTGTGTGTAGTATGTGTGTACAGTGTGTGTGTACAGTATGTGTGTACAGTATGTGTGTGTACCAGTATGTGTGTACAGTATGTGTGTGTGTACAGAATGTGTGTGTGTGAGATAACACAGTGTATCTTCATTGATCTCAATCAGCTCTGCTCTGTTTTGTCTCGTCAGCACTTTCTCTGCCCTGATGAGACAAGATACAGGAGGTGGGAGGGGGGGTTGGGTCACATATAGGGGGGGGGTCACATGTAGGGGGGGGGGCACATGTAGGGGGGGGTCACATGTAGGGGGGGGTCACATGTAGGGGGGGTCACATGTAGGGGGGGGGGGGGGTCACATGTAGGGGGGGGGGGGGGGGGGGGTTACATGTAGGGGGGGGGGGGGTCACATGTAGGGGGGGTGTGTGTGTGTGTAGCTTGTAGCTAACGGCCTGGGCCTCCATGATGTGTTGTTAGCTTGTAGCTTGTAGCTAACGGCCTGGGGCCTAATTAATTAATTACCGGAATACATATAAGTTACTGTGAATACCTATATGGTAATGGTATTCCTGGTAACCTCTCCTTTTCACAAGTCACCGGAATACATATCAATATCTAAGGTTACCGTGAATCAGGCCATGTGAGCGGATCGGAGCGTGAGCGGCACAGGGTGCGGAGTGGGCTGTTTTGACGTGAGCGAGGAGTGGGTTTTAAAATGAGTCGGCGCGACGTCCGGAGCGAGAGTTCTCCTCCGCTCCAATCCACTCCAGGCCGCTCACAGTGGTTTAACACTGTTGATGTAATATATACATGCAGTACAATGCCAAAGCAACAGATGGCGATGTACAAACATGAAGGCCATTTTCAACCAATGAGAAGGGTTCAGGCTTCGTCACTGTAGAGACGCCCACCATAGATATCTATGACGCCCACACTCACTCCTGTTAAAAAAAGTATCGACGCCATTGTTGTTGACGTTAGCTTACATGCTAACGTTAATGGCAGCGACCATAGCATTGTGGCTCGGCTAGCCTATCATCGCTTAATAGAACTAGTGAATGGATAAACAACGTTATTTAACATTGCAGAATGGCTACAATTACAATGCGGCTCAATACAAACAATTGTTAAGGGGCCCAGGGGGTGTAGACTGTTGTAGTTTGAGCTCATTTACACCATGCTCCAAAAAAGAAAAAGAAAAACTGCCGAGCGATCTGGCGCGGGGAGCGGGGAGCGCTCGATTCAAGGTGAGTGGGGAGCGAGCGGAGAGCGACTTGGGAGCGGGGTCAACATGAGCGATTAGCGGAGCGGACCAAGCTTTAAAGAGCGAAGAGCGGATTTCTCGGCCGCGCCGATCTGCTCACGTGGGCCTGCCGTGAATACCTATCAGGTTACGGGAATACCTAGGCATGGTATTCCTGGTACCTCAAGGTATTCTCGGTTACCCATAGGTTACGGGAATACCTTTCTCCAGTTACCCGGGAATGCTTTACAGATCTCTCTCTCTCTCTCTCTCTCTCTCTCTCTCTCTCTCCTCTCTCTCTCTCTCTCTCTCTCTCTCTCCTCTCTCTCTCTCTCCTCTCTCTCTCTCTCTCTCTCTCCTCTCTCTCTCCTCTCTCTCTCTCTCTCTTTCTCTCTCTCTCTATTTACCCAGGTGGTGGTTCAGTTCATGCATTTTTCTATTTCAGCAACGCCCTGTTTCACACACACATCTAGGACATTGATTAGATAAGGTATTTATCTGGTCTAGATATTGCAGAGAATGTTCCCTCCTACAATAGACAGACAGGCAAACAAACAGAAAGACAGACAGACAGACCAATAGGCAAACAAAGCGTGCATTGCTAAGATGCATTACATTTCCACATTTCAGCTAAACAGAGCACAATACGTATCCCTGTTTGTGTGGAAAGTCATTGAAGAAATAGCCAAATATCATACTGATGTATATGATACATAAGGTATGAACTCTACCACTTTTCCAGGCATTGAGACATCCTGGAACACTTCCTTTCTACCTCTATACCAGTGGTTCTCAACTGGTCTAGCCTCGGGACCCAACATTTTCCTTAATCATTAAGTCGCGACCCACATTTTTGAACCACTATGATTTATTTCAATATATATTTTTTTGCAGTAATACACAATCTTTCATGCACTGTTAAAAACATGAAATAAACAGAAAAAAGCGCAACAAAAGTGCAACTAGGGCTAAAAACCCAATGAAATAAAATAATAATAATAATAAATAATTATGCTTCTTAGCAGACTTCTTAGCTTAACATAACAGACCTACAGTAAGTTTGGGGGAACTAATGCAATAACTGGGGTTGCAACAAAAGTGCAACTAGGGATATAAAAACACACTGAAATAAAATAATAATAATAAATAATATATGCTTCTTAGCATACTTCTTAGCTTAACATCCCAGGGAACTAATGGGATAACTGGGGATGTTGTTTGCTCCTGACAAGAGTCTCAAAGTCTGGGGTGATGGTAGACAAAGCAACTCTGAGGTCATGCTCAATGTCCATTCTGTTTCTCTGCTTTGTCTTCCGCTGGACCACAGCTGAGAAGCCACTTTCACAAAGATAGGTAGTTTTATTTTACACACACATCCACGACCCACTCAAAATGGCCCTGCGACCCACTTTTGGGTCGCGACCCACCAGTTGAGAAACACTGCTCTAGACTGACTGAGAGTGCCTTATGACATTAGACTACAAACCTCATGTATGGGTCCACACTCAGGAACACAGCCTCCAACAGCACTTCTGGAAATACAACACAATAACTTAAAGGGGCACTTCGCAAAAAAACAATGCAGATTTATTTTACACATAATCTCACACATCCAAAAATACTAAACAGGTTTGCACACATTAATTTAGTTTGACTGTTATTAACCCCTTAAGCCCAAGTGGTCTGGTACCGGTACGATATTGATATCACGCCATAAATATATGAATACAGAATGTATTAATTAATGTTGCGTTTCTTTTTCAAATGTAGCCAAGAGTAAAGACCGTAACCCTGTCAAAACAGCAGTCAAAGTGTATATTTTCAGCACTACATTTGTTTACCAATGATTTTAAGTGTTATTAGTGAAATTATGAGTTTAGAAATATCTCAGCGTATCCCGACAGAAACCGGATGAATTAGACGGAAGTAAAGCAAGCTGTCATAAGTGTGTGTAGTCCTAAGAACAAGGAGACCCAGGGCTTTCGAAAACAATTCCCAGCTCACACCAGCCCCTGTCAATAATCTGACTTCTAGTGTGAACTTTCTTTTTGTTTTACGTTATTTTGGGGATCATATCTCATGGATCGAACAAACCTGAACGTTATTATCATAAAATAGAACGTACTTAGTTTGAATATAGCCACCAGTGATGTCATCTAATCAGTGTACAGCACCATGAAATGAATAGCAATACTTTGTCTTATAGGGATTGCTACCATATAATTCCATTGAGCTGTAATTAACACAACACAATAATTCAACATCCCCAATGACATCACTGGTGGCCATATTCAAACTCAATTAGTCAAACAAAATTTAGGTATTCATTTGTTTAAAGTTTTGGATAAAGTATTATGTTTTTTTTTGTGAATTGCCCCTTTAAGCATTGGTCCAATAGCACACAGTGAGCTGGTAGGAAGTGGGCTCATTGAATCCAGTGTTAAAACATTCAGAATGGCCTACATTATATACTACATTTGTCATACAATACAAACAATTGCAATGTCATATTATGACAGTCAAGGGAGAACTTCAGGTTTTCCCAAGCCAGTCTCATTTTAGTTTTCACCACCATGTTGCCCAGGTATATAAGGCCAACATGCCTTGCACAAGACAAAGAAAACATGCTTCATGCTAACATTCTCTGCCCAGTATAACCTAGTACAAGTAAACACAGACAGAACCGGCTACCAGTACAATGGCCACGCAGCTTGGTTCTTGTTTTGCCAATATTGACCTCCATGTCTGGGTTCATAATACTTACCTCCATGTTTGGGTCCAGGCAGTCTCTCCTCCTTCAGTTCAAAGTTACTGGTTTTGGGAAAACCCTCAAAGTGGTGTCGGAGAGTCCAGGTCTGAGCCATAACCATGGTGTTATAATGGAGAGATGAGGGCTAGAGAGAGAAAAAGAAAGCAGCAAGCAGTGACAGAAGTGGTAGAGGGGAAGAAAAGAGGAAGTCAAGGTCCAGTGTGTGTGTGTGTGTGTGTGTGTGTGTGTGTGTGTGTGTGTGTGTGTGTGTGTGTGTGTGTGTGTGTGTGTGTGTGTGTGTGTGTGTGTGTGTGTGTGTGTGTGTGTGTGTGTGTGTGTGTTGGGCGGGGACACGTTCAAGCTGTCCTAATCCAGTGAAAGATCCTAATTCACAGCGTGTATTTGTTTTAAGATAAAATAAGATGTTCCTTTATTAAACTTAACTGAATGTCAGGTGTCATAGCAGCATGGGGGAATGAGAGGGGAGCTACAGGTACATGGGTCTATGGCTGTGCTCATCATCTTGGCAAGCACTTCATATACATGTGACAAGGACATGTTGCAAAAACACCATTTACATCTAATACATCAAACTTTTCTGCATTCCATTGGGCTTTTTGGGCATTCATTTATTTGCATGCCCCAAACCTCTCCAAGAGAGAAAGAGAACAATTTGTATGTGTAAAAATGGGCAAAGAAACATTCCCGGAATTTAGACTTCAATATTCATTGGCCCGGCAAACAATGTATCAGACAGGCTCATCTGAAAACGTTTGCCTGTTGAAGGAACTGTTGTTACTAGCTGCCAGGTGGTGTGGTTGGATAAGAGATACTGTTGTGAAGGGCCAGATTAAACCGAATATATATATTTATTTATATATATATATTTAATTGTATTTGTATATTCTCTAATATTCCCTGATATCCCTTGTATATTCCTTGTACAATATGCATTGAATATCCATTCTAGCCTACTGAACATCCCATAATAGTCTCCATTCTACTATTGGTCGAGACCTTGGTGCCAGGCTGCCATACCCCTCAGACCCAGTTCAAACGTACCGCTCCACATGTACGAACAAGTCCTAGTTCCGCGTAGGAATCTGGCTACCGCACCACTAATGGGACTTATTTGTTCATAGTGCGTATATATACTGCGCTACTAAAGTAGGACTTTCTTTTCAGTCCAGTTTCTTACCCTCCAATAGAGTCACAGACGTAAAGCCTCCCCGCGACGCCACGTGTGGGAGTAAGGCCAAGTTCGCCTACCATCGGTATTGAGACATCGTGTATATTTATATTTGAATAGTCATATTTGGCACTATATCGTCGAGTTGGACGTAGTCTATTAAGCTAATAATAGTCTGTTAATATATAGTGCTTCGTGCGGTGAGAATACTACCGTAGTCAGTACCCCATCGTTTCGGGCAGAGAACTGGCTGCTTACCCAGGGTGGTTGACCCTACGTGAAGCTGCACCCGAGGAGCCCCAGAGCCGACGAGCGAGTGGACCTGTATACCGGATTATTCTACCGACGACAGCCCGCCTTCCCAGGCACGGATTATGCTTTGTATACTTTGATTATTCCATGGATAAAGACCCCCGACACTGCCGTGTGTTGGAACCCCCCCCCCTGGAGAGGACGCAAGGTGAGGAGACGCTCTGCAAGACGAGGTCGCTTCACGTCTCTCCCCCGTGGACCGGAGAGAGCCAGCCCACAAAGAGTCCACCTGCTTTCATCTGTGGTCCAAGGATCGCCGGCGCATTGAACGGCACTACAGTGGGTTCACCTGGGATACCCTTGGCCGGACGAGGCAGCCGGATTCTACCCCCCCCCCCCCTCCTACTCCTGTCGGCTTACAAGCGACCGGATTAACCCCCTCTAGTGTATCTAGTATATAATCATTAAAGTATCATTGCTGTTATTCCTTAACTATTCCAGGTCGTATATTTACCACCTGCGCCTTCAGAGATTGGACATTCTCTATTGATATACCGACGAATACTCTTTGCCATAAAAGTGCATACTATTTCAATTCATAAATGTAATTAAGTGATTAAGTGCTTGTTCTACACACCATCGCTGTGTAGAAATAAAGACCTGTTTCGACTTCGTACATTTGTGTTGGATCCGTTTCATCTACGTGAGAGTGTTCATGATAATATATTTATGCCGTGTACTGGGTGGCCGAATATTAAGTACAAAGGTAGTGGTAGTAAGTATCATATCTAGTAATACAGTCAGGGAATTGTACCCCTCAGTTACAATTGGTCCTTCGAGCCGGATGGTAATTAGTGTAATATTAATATAGTGTTATTAATATTGAAATGGCCTATGATGAACACTCCACGAAACGATCCTCCTAACCAACGCCCGCAGCGCGAACGACGGCTCCCTCAGTACTTAGAGGCCTACGCTGTCAGTCAACAACCTAGTCTTCTACTAACAGTAAACGCGGTAAAACTAGAAGGTAAAAGTATGTCTAACCCCAACGCCCAGACTACCCCGACCATAGAGGCCCCTACGGGCTCTAATGTAGCTGACCAAGTTCACGGTGGGGACCAGTGGGAACCAGACATGACTTCACACCCCGCCAGTACTGAAGAAGTAGTCCCCGATGAGTCCCGGGAGGAATACAACGCTACCGAGAGAGAACTCGGCACGGAAGAAGACGGGGAGAGCACCGTGGAGATAGAGCTCCAAGGCTCCGCAAGGAGTACCCCGAGGGAAGGCTCCCCTATACAACCGCCTTCTCCCAGCGAGGCAGAGAGGACCCTACAGCAGGCCTTCCTCATCAGCCTGAACGCCGCTGCTGAACGCGACCGACTGCAGATCCAGCAGCGAAGCGAACACGAGCAGATACGTCTAGAAATAAGACGCATTCAGATGGAAGAGAATGTGGCCCGAGAACGAGCCGGTGCTCAACGGGACGCAGCGCGCGACAGACAGCAGTCGCAACTAATAGAACAGCTGATCAGACGGACAACACCCTCTCCCTCCGCCAGAGGCTCCAGGAACTCGTCTAGACACACCTCCAGGGCGGCATCCCCTAGCCAAGTAAACAACCCTGAACTTGACCAACAGACGAGGTCTATACCCCCCACAGACCACCTCCCCCCACCGGTCCAAGCGAGACCTAGCAACCGGGAAGGAGCAGCATATCCTGTGGAGAGGCTAAACCAGAGACTACAAGCACTGGATGACCTAACTGAAGACGAAGAGGAAGAGGAGGAGAACCACGCCCGAAGACAGCACAGTACTCTACCTGACCAGGAGGCCCGGTACAGCCCAGGCTATACTCCCGCGGAGCTGCGCTACAGACCCCCGACTCTATACCCGGGTGAGCACGACGCACGACCCGCACCGAGGAACAGCACCTGGACAAGCGGGCCATGGTACACTGCCGGTACCAGCCCATACCAAGGAGCGGGAGGAGACTCGCCTAGGAGGCCTCTCCCCCAACGCTCGCCGATGTATCCACAGTCAGCGTCATACATTGGCACGCCTATGGTACCCGACTTCACCCAAGAGAACCGGGCCCAGTATACAGAACTCCGCATGTGTCTGGAGGCCATGTTGGTGGATGTATTGGATGAACGCCACAAATACGCCATCCTACTGAAGCACTTAAAGGTACCCCGCGCACATAATATAGCGCTCGCCTACGCGACTTCCACCACCCCATACACAGCAGCGCTGGTAGCATTGGACCAGAGGTATGGGCGCATATGGGATTACGTGATCCAGGAGATCCGACACATCGACCGCTTACCCCCAGCAATAGACAATCGAGCACTGGACGACCTGTCCATCAGAGTGCAGTCCCTGGTAGGGATGTTGGGAGCGCAAAGAGAGAAGGGGAGGCATGAACTTTACGCCAACTCAAATGTGGAAAGGATCCTGGAGAAGCTGCCGCCCGCTCGTCAGGAGCGCTTTAGGCGGCAGAGGGACCACAGAGACCCGAATGGCCCCGAACCGAACCTCCTCGATCTAGCAGACTTCCTGGCGAGAGAAGTCAGCAGCCTACGGCTAGATACATTCGGACGGAGCACCCCTGGCTCCAGAGAAGGAACCAGACGACTAAATGATGGAAGAAGATCGGTGACTGTGATGCACCAATCGGAGTCAGTACAGAGCAGCAGGAGCCACAGTACCCCCTCCAGAACGGAGAAGTGGAAGATAGTGTGCCCCTACTGTGAGAAAGAACACTGGCTAGCGCAATGTGACTCCTTCCCCAAGCTGAACGCGGAGGAAGCAGGTCAATGGATAAAGTCCAACAAGCGCTGTTTTCGCTGTGCGCGCTCACACATGGCAGCCGAATGCCGCTTAAAGAAAAGGTGCACCAAGTGCGATGGAGCCCATCTGGACATACTTCACGACAGTAACAGACGGCGCCCTTCACCTGCACCATCCAGCCGCAAAGCGAGCGTCATGTACATCGATCCCGCCAGCAGCAGTGGAGCCCGAGTACTCCTAAAAGTAGTGCGTGTGACACTAAGCTACCAGAATAAAGTCCTGGACACTTACGCCGTCCTCGATGACGGGTCAGAGAAGACCCTGCTGCTCGCCTCCGCTGCGGCCCAGCTAGGGCTGCGGGGAAGCGAAACCCAAATGACAATTCGGACAATAAGACGAGATTTGAAGACGATAAAGGGCGAGAATGTCTCATTCTCTATCGCAGCAAGCGGCCAGCCTGAGCGACGGTACCAGATTGCAGACGCTTTCACCAGCCAAGAAATAGGACTGTCGCGGTACACATACCCCGTCGCCAAGCTGATGGAGAAATATGCACATCTGCGCAAGTTACCGATCCCGCTCATAGACAATGCTATGCCGACCCTGTTGATAGGCTCCGACCATGCAGACCTCATTGTCCCGATAGACCGGGTTCATACCGGACCCCGAGGCTGTCCTGCAGCAGTCGAGACCCGTTTGGGATGGACTCTCCAAGGCCCGCTCGCCAAATCTCTCAACCGAAGTACAGCCACTAGATGTCTCCACTCCCGAGTCACAGAGGGAGAAACCGCACTCCTGCAACACGTAGAGCGGCTATGGACCTTGGAACAAATGCCCTTTAAGAACGGAAAGAAAGACATTCGCTCTAAAGATGACATTTACGCCATTCACCTCCTCGAGACAGGGACCAAGAGAGTCCCGGTCAACGGCGTGTTGAGATACGCCACGCCACTCCTGCGGCGAGAAGGAATGCCTACTTTCCACGCCAAGACAGACGCCACAGAACGGTACCTGCTGAACACGGAGCGGCGCTTAGCCAAGAACCCCGCCCAAGAGAGTGTATACCGCGCTGAGATTGAGAAGCTCATCACAGCGGGACACGTCACAAAGATGGACATTAAAGAGGCTGACCAGACCACTGAATCGTGGTACGTGCCCCACCACAAGGTCCATCACAACGGTAAAGACCGCATAGTATTTAACTGCAGCTACCAGATCGGATCCCAAAATCTAAATAAAGAGTTACGGCCCGGTCCCACACTCGGCCCCTCCCTACTCGGCGTTCTACTCCGCTTCCGCCAGGAAAAGGTGGCCATCAGCGTGGACATTAAAGGAATGTTCCTGCAGGTGAGATTAGTAGAGGCGGACAAGCCCCTGTTACGGTTCCTATGGAGAGAGAAGCCAGGAGATGAGCACCCAGCCATCTACCAATGGGAAGTCCTCCCCTTCGGAACGACGTGCAGCCCCTGCTGTGCGACATTTGCACTACAGAAACATGTAGCAGAGGACCCAGCAGCGGACGAAGAGGTCCGACACAGCGTAAAGAACAGCTTCTACGTAGACAACTGTCTACAAAGCCTTTCAACCCAAGAAGAAGCCGAGGCTCTCCTGATTAAACTCCGCGCCTCATTGATCAAAGGCGGCTTTGATCTCAGGCAGTGGGCCAGCAGCGATCCGCAAGTACTGCGCAGCCTCTCCTCCGAGGACAAGGCAGCCAGCAGCGAGACCTGGATGGCTACAATCCCGGGAGAAGCCCAGGAGATGACCCTGGGATTGGTGTGGCGATTCAAAACAGATTCGCTTCACTACAGACACAAGCCCCTGACTACGGAGCAGGGAAGGCCGGCGGCGGCGCCGACCACCAGACGGAGTGTGTACACAACACTCGCCCGACAATATGACCCGCTAGGATGTATTCTACCGTACACCACCAGGGCAAAAATTATTGTACGAGCATTGTGGGACAAGGACCAGGGCTGGGACGATCCCATTCCCGCACACCTTGCATCCACCTGGAGAGAGTGGGAGATGGAGCTCCACTCACTCCCAGGCGTTAATATGCGCCGAAGCTACTTCCCACCCACGGTGAGGCCAGAGACATGTAAAATGGACTTACACGTCTTCAGTGACGCCTCAGAGGTCGCATACGGATCAGTAGCCTACTTGCGGGCCCAAGACCAGGGGGGAGAGATCTACACAGCATTTGTCCTCGCCCGCTCGAGAATAGCCCCACGCAAGCAACAATCTATCCCACGTCTAGAGCTCTGCGCAGCCCTAGCCGGAGCGCACCTAGCCACGCTCATCCAACGTGAGCTCACCATACCGGTGTCTAGAACAATCCTGTGGTCAGATTCCACGACGGTACTCGCCTGGATCAAATCGGACTCATGCAAGTACAAAGTCTTCGTGGGAGTCAGAGTCACCGAGATTCAAGACTTAACCGAAGAGTTAACCGGAGAAACAGAGTGGCGCTACGTTGATACAAAACAGAACCCAGCTGACGTCATCACCCGGGGGATGCCCCTGGATGACCTCACCCGTCGCAATGTCTACAGTGACGGCCCCGCATTCCTAAGACTCCCGGAAGGACAGTGGCCCACGCCTATCCCGAGGGAAGCAAGTCCAGAGGAGGTGGAAAATAAGAAGTCTGTGTTCTGTGGATTGAGCACCGTAGCCTCCACCGACCCTAACATAGACGATTGCACGTCCATAGAGAGTGCACAACAAAGAACATTCCTGCGGTACCACCCGGAGTGCAAGTCCCCCGCTGATATGTCAGCAGCTAACTACGAGGAAGCAGAATTGCTTCTACTGCAGCGAGCCCAGAGAGACTCGTTCCCCGATGAATTGGCCTGTCTACAGGGAGGAAAGCCCGTCCCATCCGACAGCAGATTAATTCATCTGGCCCCCGAGAGCGACGCTCATACCCTCATCAGAGTGGGTGGTCGCCTACGCAGAACCCCCAACACACTCCTGATGGGGCGGCTAGATCCTGCATTACCACAGACAATGTACCGGCCTGAAGAAGCGAACGGCCGACGAATGTGGAGGTACAGCCAAGTATTAGCCGACAAGTTTTGGAACAGTTTCCTACTGCACTACCTACCGTCTCTACAGACCCGCCAGAAGTGGGTAAAGGAGAGAGACAATTTGACAGAAGGAACAGTCGTCATGATTATTGATCAATCACTGCCCAGAGCTATGTGGCCGGCCGGCCGCGTAAGCAAAGTGATCACCGGTGCCGACGGCAAGGTCCGAGCAGCTGAAGTGCTCGTCCAGGGTCGCACTTATACCCGTCCCGTGGCAAGGCTCATAGAACTGCCTCGACTCCCAGACACAATCGATGATGACCATGACCCTACAACCCTATGACTTTGTGAAGTTGACTGACCCCTACAGCAAACCCTTATGTGTAAATAGACAACGCGATTAATCTGTCTCTGTTTAACTGATTAGGTCTGGGACCTATTCAGGGGGTGGCTGTTGTGAAGGGCCAGATTAAACCGAATATATATATTTATTTATATATATATATTTAATTGTATTTGTATATTCTCTAATATTCCCTGATATCCCTTGTATATTCCTTGTACAATATGCATTGAATATCCATTCTAGCCTACTGAACATCCCATAATAGTCTCCATTCTACTATTGGTCGAGACCTTGGTGCCAGGCTGCCATACCCCTCAGACCCAGTTCAAACGTACCGCTCCACATGTACGAACAAGTCCTAGTTCCGCGTAGGAATCTGGCTACCGCACCACTAATGGGACTATTTGTTCATAGTGCGTATATATACTGCGCTACTAAAGTAGGACTTTCTTTTCAGTCCAGTTTCTTACCCTCCAATAGAGTCACAGACGTAAAGCCTCCCCGCGACGCCACGTGTGGGAGTAAGGCCAAGTTCGCCTACCATCGGTATTGAGACATCGTGTATATTAATATTTGAATAGTCATATTTGGCACTATATCGTCGAGTTGGACGTAGTCTATTAAGCTAATAATAGTCTGTTAATATATAGTGCTTCGTGCGGTGAGAATACTACCGTAGTCAGTACCCCATCGTTTCGGGCAGAGAACTGGCTGCTTACCCAGGGTGGTTGACCCTACGTGAAGCTGCACCCGAGGAGCCCCAGAGCCGACGAGCGAGTGGACCTGTATACCGGATTATTCTACCGACGACAGCCCGCCTTCCCAGGCACGGATTATGCTTTGTATACTTTGATTATTCCATGGATAAAGACCCCCGACACTGCCGTGTGTTGGAACCCCCCCCCCCTGGAGAGGACGCAAGGTGAGGAGACGCTCTGCAAGACAAGGTCGCTTCACGTCTCTCCCCCGTGGACCGGAGAGAGCCGGCCCACAAAGAGTCCACCTGCTTTCATCTGTGGTCCAAGGATCGCCGGCGCATTGAACGGCACTACAGTGGGTTCACCTGGGATACCCTTGGCCGGACGAGGCAGCCGGATTCTACCCCCCCCCCCCTCCTACTCCTGTCGGCTTACAAGCGACCGGATTAACCCCCTCTAGTGTATCTAGTATATAATCATTAAAGTATCATTGCTGTTATTCCTTAACTATTCCAGGTCGTATATTTACCACCTGCGCCTTCAGAGATTGGACATTCTCTATTGATATACCGACGAATACTCTTTGCCATAAAAGTGCATACTATTTCAATTCATAAATGTAATTAAGTGATTAAGTGCTTGTTCTACACACCATCGCTGTGTAGAAATAAAGACCTGTTTCGACTTCGTACATTTGTGTTGGATCCGTTTCATCTACGTGAGAGTGTTCATGATAATATATTTATGCCGTGTACTGGGTGGCCGAATATTAAGTACAAAGGTAGTGGTAGTAAGTATCATATCTAGTAATACAGTCAGGGAATTGTACCCCTCAGTTACAGATACAATACTGAAAGTCTGAAACTGACATGTTTCCAGTCCTCATCCATCTTGTCCACACACGTTACGCTATTTTTGTAAAGATTATCAGAGGAAATCACAATAAATGAAAAAATTATGGCTCTGCTTGCAATGCTTAGAATCTTAGAATCTCTCCCTCTCCCTCTCCCTCTCTCTCTTTCTCTCACACACACACAAACACATACTTATCTACTGCCTGTCTTACACTGTACTCATAACTACCATCATACAATGATGAGAAGACCTATCGGGAGGAGGTTGATGAATGAAGGTTATCCTATAACCCAGGGGTGGGCAATTATTGTTCCCAGGGGGCCAAATGAGCAACTGAAAATATTTTGGAGGGCTGGGCCAAAATTCCGAACTCAATTATGCATAATATACATTTTATTTCTATATAAAAAGCAGTAAATGGCATTGTTTTGACCGCTGGTAAGAGTGTATGTTATTATTTGGCAATTAAAAGGTGAGGTTAGCTTTCAAAAATACCATTTATTCAAATAGAATTTCCAAAATGATAAACAAAATGTGAAACATTTAAAGGTCAACCTCCACGTTGTATTTTTGTTCAATAAACAATGTGGACTAGGCCAACAGTGACTTTCATGAAGAATTGGAAAAAAAAGTATTGAAATTGACCCAGTTTTAGCGTTTTTATCAAGACATTTTGTCTGCCCAACACAATCACCACGCACGTGCATATTTTAATCAATGGTTCATAACGTGCGCGTGTAATGTCGTCACAACAGGTGTTGGTCACCAGGGGGCTCTGTGAGTCACAGGCAGTAGCAAGGAGGCGGAGCATTGTTTCCGGCGTTGGGTGCATGATGCGCATGCGCTGTGATCACACCAGGCAGCCAACACCGGAAATAATGCCGTTTTGAGCAGTTTATAAAAAATATTTAAAATGTTTATTAGCAACGCAGAGCTTTCAAACCATCCCGTATCTCTGTCCGAAACCCTCGTGCAACTGTGAGTACATTTGAAATGTCTCTGTGATACTTGTATAACGAACGGTTCGGCCAGAACCAGTCCTTCATGGTAAATCTAGGTTGGTTTCCTATTAAGGAGCAAGTGACTGTGGATTCACTCGGTGCATCAGTCACGAAAGGGGCTATGATGAGCTTGGCAAGCCAGAGTAAAACACACTTTTCATTCAATCAATAACAACATTAACCAGACTCTCGTTGTGTCTATTATGCTAACGCTAACGTTACCTCATTGTGTCTATTCTACAAGCTTTAACGTTACCTAGCCTCTCGTGTCTATCTGCTAACATTAGCATTAGGCTAACTAACGTTACCACTCGTCCCTAACCCCAACAACAAGCGTAACTAATCAGCTATCTTTTTGTCAGACTAAACTCTCCGCTCGGTGGCAAATTGTGTTGATGTCGGTTTTGTTTCATCAATAAATGAGGCAGAATACACAGTGACTGTATCCTGTTTTATTGCACTTGTTTCGTGCTGCAAACATACATAAGACATCCTACGCGAGACATTAAAGATGGCAGCGTTCTGTTTTCGTTCAGACTCTCCAGACAGTGACGCGTCTCTCTTCTGACCAATCAGTGGTCTGCAGTTTTTCACGTGACATTTCTGGAGCTCTCATGCTGATCACCAGCAGCCCCGCCTCCCCACACGGAGACAAACTGAGTACTTTATTTTAGTGGAAAAGCAACATTAGATTCGGCTCATTAATATGCACCTGTGTCCTGTTGTGACGTCGGCGTTTGATAAGCTTTTTTGATTCGCGCGTGCATGTTATTCGTGTGTGGACCTTTTTAACTCTTTCAGAGTGGCATTTCCGGTGTCAAATGGAAAAAAATAAATAATGAAATTATATACCAATGATGTAAACTACCCATAATTGATCAGTAGGGTTTAAGCTGGAGGTTGGCCTTTAACTCATTTTCAGTCACATTAATAACAAAGGGCATTTTGAGTTTCATATACTATTGAAACAAGGATCTTCTTAGCTTTCTAAAGACATCACATCATCTTTGTAGCCAAAATAAACAAGACATGTCACTGAACCGTGTAACTGTGTAAAGAAAAGTGTCAAAGTTTTGTAGCCTTTTTTACTTTACATGCCTATATTAAACATTTAATGTTTTCAGAACTGCAAAAAAAAAGAATGTGTCCCATTTCACTTGTTATATTTCCACATTTTAGTGTTCTTCAGTTCTTTTTCTTTTACATGACATACAGATAGACAGTACTGCTACATCTATACATTTATGACATACCAGATTTGCAAATACAGTACTGTTTGTGATACAAAAATAGTCCAGAAAAGGGAGTATATACATTTGACGTAAAAACTGTACATTGGAGGAGGTTGGGTGGGGTTGGGTAGGGAGGGGTTGGGGGGGGGAAACACTGTACAAGCAAAACTGTACATTGGGATATTGACAACCATACTAGGTAATTTACATTGGAGGGGGTTGGGGGGGGGGGGACACTGTACAAACAAGCAAAACTGTACATTGGAATATTGACAACACCATACTAGGTAAATTACTGTACATTGGAGGGGGTTGGGTTAGGACATTTACAGGGGCCAGTTTCGAATTGCAGTCTCCCGTAGGTGTTCCTTGAGAGTGGTTTTGAAAGTGGGTAGTGATTCACATTCCTTTACAGCTTTGGGTAGGGCGTTCCACATTGATGTGGCATAATTGCGAAATGTGTTTAGTCCCTTGTTTGAGCCGAATCTGGGTTTAACATGATTTGTGGAGCTCCCTCTGGTGTTGTGATCATGGTATTCACTGACCTTTGGGAAGTATTTTGACATGTACATGGGTACCTTGGTCGTGTAGTGTATCTTGTAGACCAGGCCCATTGCAAGTTGCTGTACTCTGTCGTCTACTCTAAGCCATCCTAGGTTGTCAAAGTGGGCATGTCTGTTCACATATGTATGTGGATCCAAAGAGAACCAACATCTTCTGAGCATGTCTCCTCATGTTTGGAAAGTTATCCTCCTTGAGAGCAGAGTAGAACTCTAGCAGTGATGCTGACTTAAAGTGCTCTTTCAGTAGTGAATCAGACTGCAGGTCAATGAGTTCAAGCTGAACATCAGTGGGTGCACTATCAACACTGCAGGTAAAGGGAAAGGAAACCAGCTGCATTTCATCCTCAACCTTTTTGAAATCTTGAAAACGCCTTGAAAATTCATCATGCAGTGCTCCTAACATGGATGAGTACCTGTGCCGGTGATCAGCTGATCTACCTACCTCAGTTGTAAAAAGAAATAACCACTTTCGACAGTTTTCGGCTTGCCATTGCCCCGACTGCTTTTTTGTTGAATCAAGTCAAATCCTAGGTAAGCGTATATTGTGCGTGTGAACGTTGACATGAAACATTTTTTTTTAAATTATAAAAAAATTTGAAAAAAAAAAAAAAAAAATTTAATTTTTTTATTATCATATAATGTTTTGCGGGGCGGTCAGAATCATCCCGCGGGCCGTATTTGGCCTGCGGGCCGTACAATGCCCAGGTCGCGTGAATATTAAAGGCAACCTACTTGTGTTCAGCTTTTCTCTGATTGGCCACGACCCCCCGCCCCCTTTTGCCGCGAATGCGGCAACGCGGCAGCAGAGGTCCCTGCAAGGTCCCAAATTAAATTAAATGAAGCGTGCAGCGAACGCGGCAGCAGAGTGTATAATGTTATTTTGCGGAGCATAATGTATAATGTTATTTCGCCCGTTTGTACAAATATCATACTTCTGAAGTATAAACAAACTATACTGCTGTGACGTTATTTCGCCCGTTGGAGGCTGCTGACTGATTAATAATAAGCTCTCTTTATTTCGCTTCCATTCATTTTGGGGACGATGTTCAAATATCATACTTCTGAAGTATAAACAAACTATACTGCTGTGACGTTTGATTGATTGATTGAATAGTTTATTGGTTTAGAATGGAAAATCACACATATACATTGGATCACAATATGAAAACAGGTATACATTTTCTCCATTTACCAATAGGATTTCATAAAAACACAATAAAGCCATAGGCTTGTTTCCATTGTGGTCCTTCATCATTGGTGTCAGTGGATTTATGTACTGGTGTGTGGACGTGGGTGTTTGTAGTGTCTGTATGTCAGGATGTGTGGTATAAAAACAAAAAAATACATACAATAATATTCCATTTTATAGACAATAAAAGAATAAAAAAGGAACAACACATATTAAAACCCTTTGTTCACTACTCCCAGCTTCTGCTACTTATGATCCACCTCTTTATAGCTAATTTAAAAGTGGAGAAGGGGCTTATGGTCTTCAACTCCATTGGTAGGCTATTCCATTGTACTGCTGCTGAATATAGGAATGCGTTTTGGCCAATTTTCCTATTGCATCTCACTGGGACGATGTCTGTAGGGCTCCCCCTGGTGGCGTGTCCGTGTACATCCCTTACCATGTTAAAATATCCACTGAGGTACTGAGGGACAGTATTCCAGAGTATCCTATGTGTTATGTTGAGTTTTATTTGAGAGACCCTCTCCTCAACCCTGAGCCATTTGAGGCTGTTAAAATGTGTCTGTGTAAGGTGAGTCCTGGGATGGAGTTTTAAAATCATTCTAACTAATTTGTTCTGAGCTGTCTGTAGCCTACCTTTCAGTGCTACTGTGATGCCAGTGTACCAGGAGGAGCATGCATAGTCATAATGACATTGGATCAGTGCCCCTGCCAGGACTTCCATTGCTGACCTGTTAATATAGGTGGACACTCTACCGAGAAATTTTATTCTCTGATTGATCTTTGTGACCACCTTTTGTGCCATGCTCACCCCTGATAAGGTGTTGTCCAAAATACATCCTAAGTATGTGACTTCCTCCTTTGCTGTTAACTCGATATCTCCTACCACTACCTTGAACCCAGTTGTTATTTCACCCGTTGGAGGCTGCTGACTGATTAATAATAAGCTCTCTTTATTTCGCTTCCATTCATTTTGGGGACGATGTTCAAATATCATACTTCTGAAGTATAAACAAACTATACTGCTGTGACGTTATTTCGCCCGTTGGAGGCTGCTGACTGATTAATAATAAGCTCTCTTTATTTCGCTTCCATTCATTTTGGGGACGATGTTCAAATATCTGGCTTGCACGTTGGCACAAAAGCTTGCACGTTGGCGGCAGGGTCCATCGCGAATTAGTTAGTTATATTAGTATATTAATATTAGTATATTAGTTAGTTATATGGCGGCGTTAAGTGATGCGGCGATGCAGCATTAACCAACAACATTAACCAACAACGAGAGTGGCGCGGCGCGTGCTAGGGCGGTCACGTGGCCGTGTGGCCAATCAGGGAAACGCTGAACGAAAAGCTGAACACAAGTAGGTTGCCTTTAATATTCACGCGCCCAGGTCTGCTATAACCCTAGTTATATGATTGGCGTAGCTGTCTGCTTCCTATGGGAATACACTCAGCGCCTGTGCGCGTTCAATGAAAACTTTTCATATTCACACTTTTATTTGCCCAACCACGCCCACCTCCAGCCACTCAAAGGCCAGGTGTGCGGCCTACTTCTTCCTTCCGAGTCTGAATTTTCAGCGAAACCCAGCCAAGGGTCCTCAGGGCTGTGATTAAAGCAGACAGTTACGCCAATCATATAACTAGGGTTATAGGATAACCTTTGTTATATTTCATTGGCTACGCTGTCTGCTTCGCCTATGGGACAACGGGCGAAGCAGGGCCGTAGCCCCGACAAATGCACCCTGTGAGGTCCCTCACAACCATCAGAAAAACATGGGGTGGGGTCCGCCTCCTAACGAGGAGCGGAGAGAAGGACACCAATCATACGCAGTGGGGCGCAGTTACCCCAAAACGCACAAGGTGAGTAGATCATGCGAAAAACCGGCGTCTACTCCACCATGCACCCCGCCAGCCGCCTGGCAGCGGGATGCAAAAGGGGTTCCAGCTCTAAGGGCCGCACTCCTCCTTTACAGAGGCGGGCCCCCCGGCCATGGCCGTGAGACAGAACCCCCCCGAAGGTTCCGATGAGGACCAAAAAGTCCTCACCCGGATTCATGACAGCGTCCTACCATCGTGCTCCCTATCGAGCCGAGCGCCGAGAGAGGGAGTGCGCACGCGCTTGACCGACGAGCCACAGAGGGCTGACGGCAAGCCCACCCCACCCATTCCCACACCGGAAGCTCCGCTGAGGCAGCCGCCAGTGAGCCTCCCGTAATTCTGGGGCCTACAGGTGACCAGTACAGCAGAGCATGGCTGACACCCGGCGGACACTAGGATAAGACCGACCCCGCCCGGCGCGGCCAATGCGAGTCCTGTGTCCCCTAATGCAGCCGCAATCCGTAAAACAGACAGGAGGTCTGCGTCCTGGCCGTAAGTCACAGAGGCGCTAGAGCAGGGGTAGGCAATTAATTTTTACAAGGGGCCACATAAGAAAACTGAACTGTGTTGGAGGGCCGAACCAATGATAACTTGAACTTAATTCTGCTCAATATGTATTATCTCCCATTGTAAAAAGTTGTCAATTATATATTTTGATTAGCTGCTACTGGTAATCAGAAGACTCAATAAACATCGAAATAAGATAAGATAAGATAAGATAAGATATTCCTTTATTGATCCCCTTGGGGAAATTCAGGCCTCATAGCAGCATGGGGGAAGGGGGGAGGGGGGGGTGGTACAGGTAGTAAAAACAACACAGGCAGTGTAAACAATTAGGTCAATTTGGTCAGTATAATTTACTATCTAACTAGCTGAAAAAAAAATATTCACATTATTCACAGTGTCACATAAGGTGCAGTATGCATAAGGTAGTGTTATAATTTACTATCTACTGAGTATACATTATTCACAGTATCACAGTATCCACTGAAATATACATTATTCACAGTATCACAGTATCACAGTATCCACATAAGGTGCAGTATGCCTAAGGTAGTGTAGGTTGTCCTCCTTGGGTTCCTATAAGTCCCAGGTCAATGTCTTATAGCAGTCGCTGTTGTGAGGCCTGGAGGCTGCTAGTCGCTGCCCACTGTTGTGGAGCCTGATGGCCGCTGGTATGAAGGACTGTCCGAGGCGGTTAGTTGAGTCGGGGGGGAATGAGTCTGTGGCTGAACGAGCTTCTCATCTTGACTAGCTCGTTGTAGAGGGGGTGGTAGGGGTTCTCCATGATGGCAGCCAGCTTCCTTATCATCCCCCTCTCTGCCATCACCTCTAGTCTAGGTAGCTCCACTCCCACCACGGAGCTAGCCTTCCTCACCAGCTTGTTGAGCTTGTTGGTGTCCCTTGAGTTGATGTAGCCTCCCCAACATGCCACAGCATAGAAGAGGATGCTGGCCACTACAGACTGGTAAAATGACTGCAGCAGTCTGTTGCACACATTGAAGAACCTGAGTCTCCTCAGGAAGAACAGCCTGCTCTGTCCCTTCCTGTAGAGGGCCTCTGTGTTATCCGACCAGTCCAGTTTATTGTTCAGGTGTACCCCAAGGAACTTATATGAGTCCACCACCTCCACATCCACCCCTCGGATGGTGATGGGAATCGGGGGGGGCCTCTTCTTGCCCCTCCAGAAGTCCACCACCAGCTCCTTGGTCTTACTGGTGTTGAGTTGGAGGTGGTTGCTGTCGCTCCACCCCATGAAGCTCTCCACAGGGCTCTGTACTCCTCCTCATCATCGTCGGTGATGTAGCTTACGATGGAGGAGTCGTCTGAGAACTTCTGCAGGTGGCACCCGCTTGAGTTGCGGCAGAAGTCTGAGGTGTAGAGGGTGAAGAGGAAGGTTGACAGCACAGTTCCTTGGGGGGTGCCGGTGTTGCTCACCAGTACGTCAGACTGACTGTCCTTTAGTCTGACGTACTGCGGCCTCTCAGTGAGGTAGTCCTTGATCCAGGCCACCAAGCCGTGCACCAGAAATATAGAAGTAATAAACAGTTAAAAACTAAAACAATCATTACATCAGTGTTCCATTTTATTTTCAACTTGTTAATCTTCACAAACACTGGAGATGTTTTGCAGTATGTTAAAACTAAGACATGCAATTTATAAACTTTATACAAAAAGCAATACATGCTTTAGATTTTCTTCAGTTATTTTTACTTGTATGGGTAAATAGGAGAGATATGAGGACTGTGTATGTGTAACTATAGGAAGGATTATATATTTTGATTAGCTACTACTGGTAATCAGAAGATTCAATAAACATAGAAATATAGAAGTAATAAACAGTAAAAACTAAAACAATCATTACATCAGTGTTCCATTTTATTTTCAACGTGTTAATCTTCACAAACACTGAAGAGATGTTTTGCAGCATGTTAAAAGCCTGTGTACAGTAGGCCTATGTGTAACCTTTTATCTGTTCAGTGAGAGAAATCCAGTCTGGCTTGGGCTTGAACAAGTGCATTGAAATCTGGCTGCATATCTGAGGTGGATATGCGAAGGACATCTGAGAGGTGATCATCAGTGATAGATACAGCTTCTATGCTGTTCCGACAGATCCGGGGGTGTGCCCGGTTCCTAACGGCAGTGTTGAAAAACACCCGGAACCCGGGAGCACTGACCTCTAATTACCAATACGTTAGGCCGTAGGGAGGCAGAATAGGCCAACTACCTCCCCACTGTATTGGGCCGTCACCCCACTTAGAGGGAGTCGGCGAAGTCCGCCATGTGAGATGTGACACAGCCCAGTGGCCGAGGTCCCACATCAATGATCGACCAACCAATTGAAAACGACCTTTACAATCCAACTTAACAGCTTGGAGAATGGGTACTCCACCACACGCTCAACACACACAGCTGTAAAAGACGATCAGAGATGTGGAACTCTAAAAGTCTAAACCCTCTACTCGTCATCCACTCACATACGAGTCAGGGAGAAAAACACAGCACAGTACCACTGTGCGTCTTTCAACCCCATATTCGAATGACAAGCAGGGCCACCCTGTGTGGGCAGACGTCATCCCCCTTTGCAGCAGTAGGGGGGGCTGTCTAACAGCCCATACCGAGGATGGAAACCTTCACCATGCCTCCTCCCAAAATCGACCGATCGGGAGACATGCGTGGCATGGGTCTGAATCACTCCCCCCGTTCTCACAGAAAACGGGGGCAGACCCTTCAACCAGTCCCCATTACTGGGACCGGAAAATCGACCTATTTCGCCAACAAAATTCAGAATGAAACCGATTTTGTCTGGCCGTCATGGCTGTGACACCTGCTGTATTACAGCAGAGCCAGAAACAGAGCAAGATGAAAAGGAACCTCGAATAAACAACCCGAACCAGGGAGGTGCGCACGCAACTCTCCTGGTTGCTAACGCCAAAGCCAGCAAGGGTCCCCATATATCCGCCGACGGATAGCGGGGAACCCCGTCTATGCAAAGGGCAGATATGTAAATACAGATATGTAAATACCATACGTCACCGCTTACCTTCTCCTTTTTTTTATCAACTTTTTCTCCCATTTTCAATTTTTCTCCCATCCCAATTTCGTATCGTCCAATTCTACCCTCCCCTGTCTCGAACGTTGTTAGGCCATGCCTCCCACAAGCCGGCTGCAATGTGGACTAAGCCTTACATCACGTGTCCCCTCCGGTACTCGAGGAAGCAGCAGTCGCATCTTTTCACCTGCACAGCGTGATCTCTCAGCGTCGGGGGTCTGCGTTTGGAGGGCACGCCGCCCCTGTCGCTTCCTGATTCTGCTGCGCAGGCACACCAACCGACCTGTAGGAGTCGTTGTCCACAACGTCCGATCCCCACCCATCAGCTTCCCACCCCCTAATACTGCCAATTGTATTGTATTGCCAAGCTGATAGCAATGCGGAGAGCTGGGCTCGAACCCAGCGTCTCCTGCATTGGTGGTGAGCGCCTTGCCCACTGCACCACCTAGCCGCCCACCGCTTACCTTCTCCTAGTGGGAGCGGCAATGCGGCGTGTTGTCCGCGCTCATGGTTGACCAGAGGAGCTGGATGTAAGATATTTAATGAATAAATATAGTACAGCCCCCCACATCAGGCCTTCTCCCGATACGTCATATACCCACATGAACAGACTGTAAAGGACCCCCTACAGGTATAATGCCGGTTCCAATTTGAAAACATGGGACCAGACACCGCCCGCTGCCTCCGGGCTGAGTGCCACCGGATCCAGTGGCCTTACCGTTATTATAAATAACACAAACTGTAGGGTCACTGACAATCTATTATCAGACACAGTCAGAAATCATACCAGGTATATTCTTATGGGGGATAAGACTAAAAACGTCATATCCAACACACACGATCAAGTACAATGCCCCCACCGAGTGTAACGCCAGTTCCCGTTCTTTAAATAAAAATAATGGAACTCCAAGCACCGCTCGCCATTCTCCGGGCCAAACGCCAGGAGTCAGCGGGGTCAAATCATATTACAATAATACAATAATAGAAACGGTGGGGCACTTGACCAACCCTGTATATCAGACAGTCATTTTACATTACTGAAAAAGGACCTGCTGACGGAAATGCATGAGAAAACGCCACCATTTCACCTCCCCGAGGAGAGGTAAAATGGCATAATCCATGTGGGATATGACTAAACGTCATATCACAACACACCTACGATCAGGTTCAAAGGCCCCCGCCAAGCGTAATGCCAGTTCAAGATTTCAATAGAAAGATGGAACCTCAAGCACCGCTCGCAGCTCCCCGGGCTAAACGCCAGGCGGCAGCGGGTACAAATCATATTACAACAATAATACAATTGGTGGGGCACTTAACCAAAACCAGTATACCAGACAGTCATTTTACATTACTGAAAAAGGACCTGCTGACGGAAAAAGCATGTTTTCGCTTTAGACCTGCCACCATTTAACCTCCCCGAGAATAAAGTTTTCAATCAATTCAATCAATCAAACACAACTACTGTACATAACGTTAACCAAATAGACCGTGGGCGACGTACACCCCGCCCCCCTCCCACATACACAACCTACAGCATAACTTTTATATCAGTATAATACAACTCTCAAAGCCAACGTAGAGTTTGTGCACTGTGGTAGAAAAGATCGCTCCTGTGAATTAGAAAAGCCAGCCCCGCCCCCAGCCTAGTGAATGAGAAAAGCCTGCCCCTAGTGGAGCAGGACAGTCCCTACACAGTACAGTACACAAAATGATCTAACTCCTACTGGTAAAATGGCACACTCCATGGGGGATATGACTAAAACGTCATATCACAACACACAAATGATTAGGTTCAAAGGCCCCCGCCAAGTGTAATGCCAGTTCAAGATTTCAATAGAAAAGATGGAACCTCAAGTACCGCTCGCAGCTCCCCGGGCTAAACGCCAGGGGGCAGCGGGTACAAATCATATTACAATTATAATAGAATCGGTGGGGCACTTGACCAAACCCAGTATACCAGACAGTCATTTTACATGACTGAAAAAGGACCTTCTGACGGAAAGGCATGAGAAACGCCACCATTCCACCTCCCCGAGGGGAGGTAAAATGGCATATTCCATGCGGGATATGACTAAAACGTCATATTACAACACACATACGATTAGGTTCAAAGGCCCCCGCCAAGTGTAATGCCAGTTCAAGATTTCAATAAAAAAGATGGAACCTCAAGTACCGCTCGCAGCTCCCCGGGCTAAACGCCACACTCAAAAAACTGGGATTGGGGTTAATTAATATTTATTAAATAATTATTAGTAACTTATACATAATAAAAAAGACTATGTGCTGTATGCAATAAAATTGGGCTGAATTCAACGAATTTGAACAATTTATTAATTGCATTTTACACAATTTTAGTTGAATAAAATTTGCTGTGATACATTGAGTCGAATTTAATTATATTTTATCAGCAATGTCAGAGATGCAGAAAATTTATAGATTTTACTCATTAGGAGGTCTTTGGTTTTAATCACCTGGCACTTTCGCAACTTTATTTTGACACCACGTGGATGATGCGGCCAATCACATGCAAGGATCATGCCATTATATATCCAAAGAGAGCGATGTGGTGCAGGGGCCAGGTGGTATGCACACGGACCTCTGGTGAGTACATTTAATCTGTTGCCTGTTCTCAAGTTAATGCAGTACCACTATGTTTTTATTCATGTAACATGCTGCTAAAAGTAGCCTATTACATTTTACATTTCAGGAGAAAAATGTTTTTCCAACTGTTGTAGGAGAGTGCATGTAATTCCGACTCTATCTTGGTTGGCTAATGCAAGCTAGAATGGGACATTCAGACTCCCCTTACACTAGCTTTGGTTGGCTAATGCTAGCAAGCAAGCTACCACACGTCAACAGTCATGCACCTGCTGTCTGTATACATGGCTCGCATGCTTGCTAGCTTTGGTTGGCTAATGCTAGCAAGCAAGCTACCACGCGTCAACAGTCATGCACCTGCTGTCTGTATACATGGCTCGCATGCTTGCTAGCGTTGGTTGGCTAATGCTAGCAAGCAAGCTACCACGCGTCAACAGTCTACATGGCTCGCATGCTTGCTAGCTTTGGTTGGCTAATGCTAGCAAGCAAGCTACCACGCGTCAACAGTCATGCACCTGCTGTCTGTATATGCATGCTTGCTAGCGTTGGTTGGCTAATGCTAGCAAGCAAGCTACCACGCGTCAACAGTCTACATGGCTCGCATGCTTGCTAGCGTTGGTTGGCTAATGCTAGCAAGCAAGCTACCACATGTCAACAGTCTACATGGCTCCCATGCTTGCTAGCTTTGGTTGGCTAATGCTAGCAAGCAAGCTACCACGTGTCAACAGTCATGCACCTGCTCTGCCCTGTCGAGGCTAACCGCAGTAACTTCCAAACAGTGAAACTGAGAAAAATGGCTTTAAAGTTGTGTTATAGGTAGATGGATGATAGTACCCAGATTTAACATGTATTAATGAAGTAATCTTTAGGCATACAAAAATATGACGTAATTATTTTAATTAACCCCAAAAAATCAGATACTGCACTCTGCTGCACGATTTCCTTAAATAATTATACAGGTAATGTACAGGCAAAGTGCCGTAACTTCAAATACAATGTTGTTTTCCCTCCAGCTTTCATAACTTAACCTAGCCATTTTGAAAATGAAATTTAACACCTGAATATATTGGAATGATGATGATCCAAATAAAATGGCTAGGTTAAGTTATGAAAGCTGGAGGGAAAACAACATTGTATTTGAAGTTACTGCACTTTGCCTGTACATTACCTGTATAATTATTTAAGGAAATCGTGCAGGAGAGTGCAGTATCTGATTTTTTGGGGTTAATTAAAATAATTACGTCATATTTTTGTATGCCTAAAGATTACTTCATTAATACATGTTAAATCTGGGTACTATCATCTATCTACCTATAACACATTTTGGATGGCAAGTCAAAAAACTTTAAAGCCATTTTTCTCAGTTTCACTGTTTGGAAGTTACTGCGGTCTGCCTGGGTTTTGAGTGTGATTTTGTAGTTACTGCAGTTTTTAAAACCCCATATCTCCAAAACTGAGCGACATTAACATCTGAAACTTGGTCACAAGATAAAACATTTATTGACAAGTCAATTTCACTCATAACTCAATTTTGACTTTTTTCAAGTTGCGGTTAGCCTTGACAGGGCAGTGCTGTCTACATGGCTTGCATGCTTGCTATAGCTTTGGTTGGCTAATGCTAGCAAACAAGCTACCACACGCCAACAGTAAAATAAAAGATGCTCGCCTGACAGAGCGTCATGTAACTCGAGAACCGAGGCACGGGAATTGGTCGAGTGAGGTTGCATTAGAACGGCTAACCAGTTATTGCTAACTAGCTATCGTGCTAGCTAAGCAGTAACGTTATCAGCCACAACACTGTGTAATTTCCCTTTTTTTTGTTTTTGTGAACATGCAAATATTTCTTGTAGAAGTGGCACAATCTTCCATTTACTTGGGTATGTAAATTAATTCCTTTTTTCCTTATCTTAGGCTTGGACTATGAGATGGAACTGTAAGATCTGGCTTGGACGAGATGGAACTGTAAGATCTGGCTTGGACTATGAGATGGAACTGCAAGATCTGGCTTGGACTATGAGATGGAACTGTAAGATCTGGCTTGGACTATGAGATGGAACTGTAAGATCTGCAAATCATTGTCTACTACAAGGAGGAATCTAGTGAAGCATTACAGACTACAACACGCATTCGGTAGAGCACAACCCCAGCCATGTCTACATGACGGTTGTCCTTGCACATTCAAAACACAGGGTGCCCTTCACACACATTTATCCAGATACCATGCAGCAGGAGAAAGTTCAAGGCCAGGAATTATCACTACTTTTAAGTGTTTAGTTTGCAGTCGCCATTGTCCTACAGTGAAGGACTACTTTCAGCATATTGGAAGGCATCTGAAGAGCCACGAAACTGTCTTTTGTGTATTTAAAGGTTGTGACTTTTGCACAAATATATACAATACATTTCTCAAACACAAAAACAGAAGCCATATAGGCTATTCTTTTAGTGATTTTAAGCAAGACGTGTTTGCGAGTCACCATAATCAGACTGTTGACCATTCTGATTTAGGCCTAGAGGCCAGTGATGGTGAGGAGTTGGACATAAGTTTAGATTGTGATCCGGAAAGTGCATCATGCATCGTTTTTCAAAGAATTGGCTTACTTCTGCTTAAGCTAGAAAGAATCTATAATGCCTCAGTGAAGTGCATTGATGCTTTGGTTGAAGACCTTCAGTTCATTGCATCTTCCGCATCTCTTGCAGTCGTTAGAAACATACTTGATTCAACATTGAAGTCTAACAAATGCATTGTTGACCAGGCCATCATAACTGACTTGGCAGAACAATTGTGCAACTTCCACCCCATTAGCACAGCACTAGGAGCAAGTGGTCCACTTGGTTCGGCTTTTAAGAGAAGAAAGTATTTTAAGGAGAATTTCCAGTCTGTTGATCCTGTTGAATATATCCTTGATTCTCAAAAGAACAAGTGCTTTCAATATGTGCCTATTCTCAAGACGTTGCAGGTAGTCTTGAAGAACAAAGATATTGCAGAGAGAACCTTGTCGAGACATTCAAACAGTACTGGACATATTAAGTCAATTCGTGATGGTAAATTTTTTAAGCAAAGTGACTTCTATGCTGGAGAAGAAACAAGACTCTCTCTAATCCTTTATGTTGATGACTTTGAGGTGTGTAACCCACTAGGAACTTAGAGAAAAAAACACAAAATAACAGCTGTTTATTGGCTTTTGGCTAATGTGCCATCCAAGTTGCAATCTGCATTGACATCAATACACCTAGCTTTACTTTGCAAAGCTGTTGATGTAAAACAGTTTGGATACAAAGTCGTTTTGAAACCACTCTTGAAGGATCTGGCCACTCTAGAACAGGAAGGCATTTTCATTGCCAGTGTGGGAAAAAATATTAAAGGGACAGTACACTGTGTTGTGGCTGATAATCTTGGTGCACATTCCATTTCTGGACTTGTTGAAAGTTTGACTGGACCATACATTTGTAGATTTTGTCTTGGACATTCTTCAGAGTACCAGACACACGAAGTGCGGACTGGAGTGTTTCCACCTCGGACAAAGGAGGACTATAATTTGCATGTGCAAACAGTGAGAGAAAATCCAACTTTAAAACATTGTTTTGGCGTTAAGCGCTCATGTCCATTGACTGATAGATTGAATCACTTTCACTTTGTCTCTGGTTACCCACCAGATATATTACATGATCTTTTTGAAGGCATAGTCCCAAGGGAGCTAGCATTGTGTGTTCAGATTTTCACCAAGAAGTAGTACTTTAATTTGACGGTACTCAATGACTTAATCAGAGATTTTGCCTATAAGGGCTCGGACAAAGCCAACAGTCCTCAAGCAATCCTACAAAGCTACATTGTTCGCAAAACTGTAGGTGGAAATGCACATGAAAATTGGGCCCTAATACGGTTGTTGCCGCTCATTGTTGGTTCGCGGGTACCTCAGGGTGATTCTGCATGGCAAGTTATTCTGACTTTAAAAGACATAGTTGAATTGGTGGTTGCCCCTGTTCACACAGTTGAAAGTATTGCATACCTTGATTGTAAAATATCTGAACATCGTGACAGGTTCTTACAAGTTTTTCCTGAAGAGAAGCTGATACCCAAACACCATTTTTTGGAACACTATCCTGCATTGATAGAAAAATATGGGCCTCTGGTTGATGTGTGGACAATGCGCTTCAAAGCTAAGCACAGCTTTTTTAAGCAAGTTGTGAGGCACACAAACAACTTCCGAAATGTAGTGTTCAGCCTTGCTACAAGACATCAGATGATGATGGCATACCACATGCATGGGACATCAGATGTGGGAAAACCAGCCTTGTGTGTCACAAAAATATCAGTGATGTCTTTAGATGTGCTGCATTCAGACATACAGGAAACTTTAAGAGAAATGTCACCACTTCTGTCTAGTGTGCAGTTGGCCACTTCTGTTGCCTACTATGGAACCAGGTATACTGTTGGGATGATCTTGTCCTATGGCTCTACTGGCGGACTACCTGACTTCGCTGAGATTATTCAGATAGCCATTTTGGACAACTGTGTACATTTCATTGTGAAGTTACTCACTGCATGGTATGAAGAGCATCTGAGATATTTTCAACTGGTGGACACTGGAAAAATGACACTCCTGGAGCAGCAGAAACTCGGTGATGTGTACCCCTTGGCTGCATACAGTGTTGGAGGAAAACGCTTTGTTACACTGAAACGTCACATTTGCTGTGCATTTTAGGTAATTGGAATACATTATGTTAACACTTAATCACAATATTTATATCTCAGCCCATTTATCTGGTAATATAATGTGTGCTTTTTTCATGCCTTTTTAGTAGGGATGCACAGATGGCAATTTTCTTGGCCGATTTCAGAGTCTGATCTGCCGATTACGATTTTGGCCGATTACGAAATTCTTTCTAAGAACTATGATTGACAGCATACACAAACATCTAACTTTTTTTTTATGGTTAGATTTTTTTTAATTCATATTTAATAAAAATTTTGCCGAACTATCCCCCTTTTTTTGTGCAATTGCATGACTCATAATGATGGCATGCATGCACTGTCTGGTCTCATCTATAAAATACTTATGATGCTATTGTACTTTTGTCTATTTACATTCTTAACAGGCTGGGAAAGATGGAGGCGAAGATCCGAGTAGTGATGGATGATCGGATCGAGAAGTTGGTCCTTCCATTGGGAATCCCCCCCCACTGTGGAGGAGCTGAAAGACATTGTAAAGGAGACCTTTTCTATTCCTCTCGACTTCACCCTTCAGTATCTGGACTTTGAATTCAACGAGTACTTTACTCTTAAGAAAAGTGACCAAATCAAACACAAAGACACTATAAAGCTTGTTCACAGCGCCCCGATTGTTCTTAACCTTTCTGATGTAAGTTTGCTTAGTTCCTCTGGAACTGGAACTGACTGTGACTGTGAGTCTGCATGTTGTTCAGACTGTACTGCAGCAAATGCAGAGTCTGGATCGTCTACCTCCCACAACACCATTATTCTGCCTAAGCGAAGTACCACAGAACGAAGTCAGCCATGGCCAAAGCAGTTCTCCATTCCACAGTTTGCATTCGAAACTCAGATATGTCTTGAAAAAGCCACTGAAGACTACAAAAAGAATGGAACGCTTCTAACTACCTCAAAGGTCAAGGCAGACGTACTTGAAAAGTTGTCTGAAACCATATATACATATACAGCCTATCCATCAAGTGCACAGATAAGTGATGTTGCTGAAGCGCTTGTCACACAATATCCTTGTCTCAAGGAACCCGGCTCCTTCTCGGGTTACTATGGCTGGCAACAAAGCATCAAATACAAGATGGCAAATTATCCACCAAGCTCAGAGGCTTTGGTGTTCCTGAGGTGATGTGCAATGCACTGAAACGCAAGAGCCCTGCTGACCAGAAGTCGTCTGCAAAGAATGTAAAAAAGCCCAGAAAAGCGGAGGTAAACTACCTCCCCCCTTATCCGGCAGGAGAGGATGAAGAAAGTCAAGAACAACTGATGATTCAGTTACTCACTGAAGTAACAAAAAGGGACAACGGCAAAGTGATAAAAGAAGAAATGGCCAAAACCTTTGCACACAGAAGAAATGAAATCGTCAACCAGTCACCCAGTGTAGAAGACATCAAAGCCAGATGGCCCGCTCTATTTGAGCCATCTCATGTGAGTTACAAGTGCATGCTGATTAGATATATATTCCTAGTCCATTGTGAAGGACTGCACTGGTGGTTTTGCATATTTAGCTCTTAAATTCAAAATGTGTACTGTCAACTATTTTCAAAATAATATCCGGATCAAGTTTCAGAATCATTTTGTGTTTTTATTTATTTCATGGTTATACAGTTTTTAGAAATGTACTTGTACATGTGGCTAAGTGATGCAGTGGGCAAGGCGCTCGCCACTAATGCAGGAGATGCATGGGTTCGAGCCCAGCTCTCGGCATTGCTACCAGCTTGGCTGGGCGTTCATACTAACGCAATTGGCAGTGTTAGGGGTGGGAAGCTGGTGGGTGGGGATCAGACGTTGTGGACAGCGACTCCTACAGGTCGGTTGGTGCGCCTGCGCAGAAGAATCAGGAAGCAACAGGGGCGGCGTGACCCTCCCACACAGACCCTCGCCGCTGAGAGATCGCGCTGTGCAGGTGCAAAGATGCGATGGTTGCCTCCTCGTGTACCGGAGGGGACACGTGATGCAAGGCTTCGTCCACATTGCAGCCGGCCTGTGGGAGGCATGGCCTAACAGCGTTCGAGACAGGGGAGGGTAAAATTGGACAATAAGAAATTGGGATGGGAGAAAAAATAGAAAATGGGAGAAAAAGTTGATACAAAATAATATAAATTAGGGATGCCCCGATCGATCGGCCACCGATCGTTATCGGCCGATATTCAGTATAAATATGCAATCGGGGAATTCCGATAATGAGTCATATTCGCCGATCGCGGAAACTGATCAAGTGGATATCTCACTCGCTTGTCTCAGACGCACAGGACCTGCAAACTGCTCCTCCTCCCTAGCCCCGCCCGCACCCGTGTAGAGTTTGTAAACACAGAGGAGGCGGCTCCTCTGCTGAGTCTAGATAGTGCATTCGACCTGAGCTAACGTTAGCTACCTAGCTATCGTTACTGTTTTATTTTCGCCGATCGTCAAAACAGATCTCACTCGCTGAGTTCTGTCTCAGACACCGGGAGCTGCACACAGTGCTGCGCGTCTTCTGCTCCTCCTCCAGCTCCTCCCGCACGCATGTAAACACGGGTCTAGTCTAGTCTAGTGGGACGGGACCTCCATGAGCTAACGTTAGCTACCGCTACAAAATGACACAGTCAACTATTCACTTTTAGTTTAATACATGATGAGGCATTGTCTAACTGAACGGTATCTAGCCGGCTAGCTACTGATAGCTCCTGATATCAACAAATGCTCCAGCAATAGTCTAGTTATCTAGTACTAGTGTATGTTACCTCTGTTAGCTCACGTTAGCTTAGCTCACTGTTCAAAACGAAATGTCCCATTCAACTAAATAGTTCACTGAGGCGTTGTCTTAACGTTATATTTCCGGCTAGCAGTAGCTACAGACAGCTCCTGATATCAATGTCTTATAACACTCATTCGATGCATATTCGAAGCCCGGCTTGCGTCGCAGTCATTAACGGGGATAGCTGAGGGAGTAGGGTATATCTGCAGAGCCTAGGGTAAATCTGCAGAGCCGAATGTGATTTGATCAAAGCAGAGTATGTACACACAGACAGTGGAGATAGCGAGCATTTTGACTTGTTGCGTGGTGGCGATGTCTCGCAGATAATACAAGTACAAGTCTAATTATATAATATATATATTTTATATAAAAAAAAAAAAAAAAGTTTTATATAAAATAATTTTTAATTTCTTTTTAATCAAAAACGATCGGTATCGGATCGGTATCGGCCGATATGGCTCACGACGATCGGTGATCGGTATCGGTGGCAAAAAACGTGATCGGGGCATCCCTAATATAAATGTACTTGTACCATTTGAGGCTTCAATTCTATGTTCCTTTTTGTCTTTCAGCTCCAGGATGAGTTTCAAAGAATCACAATGGTGCACCTTGAATCACAGTTCATGTCCAAGCTGGATGAATACACTCCCAAGCTGTTGGCCCTCTTCCAGTCCAAGGGTGGTGCCGTGGGGATGAGGTTGAAGGCTATCCTTGAGGTATTCTTCAATTACTTTTCTGTTTGCTAATATTTTCAGGGATGTTGTGGTCAAACTGCTGGAATATCATTGCTTATATGAAATACACACCAGGTATTGTTAGCTTGTCATTCTCTCTACAAAGAGTATGAAATAGTTGCAGACCTTTTAAATACACAGTTGGCAGCTGGTTAATGTGGGGCACCTGGTTGGAAAATAGTTTTCAAATTGTATCTGGTTAATTTCTCTTTATTTTGAGATGGACTCTTATTTGACCAGCTTATTGAGAACTCCACTTGTTTGGATTCATAACAAATTGCAAAGTTTTGGTGTTTTGAGTTCTAATAATAATTACTGGACCATGGGCGGTAATTACACACAACACACATGTGTGCGTGAGGCGACAAAAAACACAAACTCATGCATATATTTTACAATGGTCGATGGGGAATTTTAAGCGCATAGAATCTTGTATAAACTATAGCTATTATAATTATGCCTACCAAATATGCATGGTTTAGTAATGACAATGTTTTGGGGATCATTTCATAATTATGTACTCTGAAATATGGTACATATAATATAGTATGGGGGGTTATGGTGTTGAAAGCTGAACTAGTCAATGAACAGTAAGGAAGTAGGTCATGGCGTCCATAGGCCCACAGTTGATGCAGTTGCTCACATCCTCCACACTGCAATATATTAAAGAATAATGATTATTTGTGCCATTTCAGGCTCCAAGCAATCCGAGCATCAACATCACGAGAGATGTTGCCATTCGCGGCTTGGTGATGTACCTTGGGGAATCTACAGATCAGCTCTTAAAAGAGTATGATGTAAGTTGAAGCACATGTTAAAAGAGAAAAGGGTTGGGGGCAACTTTAAGCCTGAGGATGTTTTGTGAATACGGCCATTGGTTTTCTTGTCCAAAGGTTGGAAGGAAGGAATTTGGGAGATGTTCAATTATAGGACCTTCTCCTGTGGCTGTGTCCTTTCAGGATGCTGATGGAGATGGTGTGTTGCAGGACCTTGCTGTACAAACAACAAAAATCTACACAATCAAGAAGGAAACATCAGAGGGTCCCGACGACATCGGTATCGTCATAGAGGGCCTGAAAGTTCTGACTGCTCTGGGTAATTTCCCAAGGGCTTGCTCCATGCTAGTTGGGTTGGCATATGCAGTGAATATTGCCTATCCCAAGGAACTAAGGTACACAGAATTAAAGACCTTTACATTTTTCTAACCTACCTTGAGTGAACCTGGATTATTTATGCAATTTACTTTGGTTTTCTTCCTCTCTTTGGTCTCAGGTACACATTTGAAGTCTTCCATGAACTCTTCCTCGAGCTGGATTGTACAAGGCTGTCTCCAAAAGTGAGGCAATATCAAGTGTTGGGGTGAGGGGAGGCAAGTCAAGTGGGGTGGGGGGGAGGCAAGTTCAAGTGGGGGGGGGGGGGGGGGTTATGTTGTGCTTCATTTGTAACATTTACAAGTGAGGATGATTTGTTTGAATTTTTGAATGAAGGCAATCCTGTTTGATTACTTAATCAGTACGGTTAGTTACCAATGCAGGTATTCATAATGCTTATGTATTTCCTTTTGGTGAATGCTTTTATCCTGGGCATCTTACCATATACTGTACATCCTTAGCATGGTTGGCCTGGAGGCGTCTATACTTTAAGTAAGTGGCTTGTCCTATTTCCGGGTCTAAGCTGGTTAAGCTTAGGTGACTCTTTCGCAATTGGTTAAGGTTAGAGTTTGGAATCAGGGCAGGCGTTCTAACCTTAACCAACTTCGAAAGAGCGCCTAAGCTTAACCGTCCAAAAACTTGCCGTCCCACGATTGGCGCACATGTCACATGACCAGAAACGCGCGTGGCCAATCAGAGCGCAAAATGGGAACGCGGAAGGACAAGCCACTTACTTAAAAAGTATAGACGCGGCCTGGAGTAGGAATAAACCCCAAACCCTGGCAGTGTGTTAAGGGCCACACAAGACTACTTATTCCACTTCTAGACAGATGTCACACTTGTTTGCCAGTCAGCCTGAAACCACAATATTTGTCAAAGTGATTGCAGTGGGGGTAACGTGGTCTGCGGGTGGCTCAGTTGGATGGCGTGCTGGGAGGGGGTGGTGGGGGCGTAGGTGGGACGGTGATCTTAAGGGTATGTGTGTTGGGGTGGGGGCGAGGTCAAGTGAGGGGAGGCAAGGTCAAATGAGCTGTGTGACCTCTGTACATGCATGGCTCTCTCTCCGCCCGTTTATATGTTTAAGATAATACCATTACTGTCAGACTGGTGCACGCGAGTTGCATTGTTTACCCAGCGCCAGTAACTTTGATAGTGCTCCGGATGCTGCTTGTGCATTCAGAGGGAATAGCAAGTGAACGTGGCACATACTGCACTGTCAGAGAGGGGGAGGAGGAGGGGGGGAAGTAGCCGATTTTGGAGGGGTAATTCTTTTTTTACACGGTTATTGCAACAAGCACTGCTCAAAACCAGTTATCTGAGATTAATATCAGTGCCACATGCACGGCGTTGGTGGGAAAATTATATATAAAATAGTGAATTAGTCGATGCATATCGTTCAGTTTATTCAGCATCACACATTGGGCCCCATCATTCATGTAAATAATAATGCATTTAATTCCAGGATAATATGAGATAATGCGCGTTAGAGAGATATAGCTCCATGCTCTGAATGGGAGCTTCTACGTTAATGAGGTCATCGGTGTGTGCACTGTTGTGCAAAACCTGCTGTTTTGAGGAAACCGTGCAATAAAATCGCCCCATGCTCTGAATGGGAGCTTCTACGTTAATTAGGTCATCGGTGTGCACTGTTGTTGTGCAAAACCTGCTGTTTTGAGGAAACCGTGCAATAGAATCGCCCCATGCTCTGAATGGGAGCTTCTACGTTAATGAGGTCATTATAGTGTGTGCACTGTTGTGCAAAACCTGCTGTTGTTTTGAGGAAACCGTGCAATAAAATCGCCCCATGCTCTGAATGGGAGCTTCTACGTTAATGAGGTCATTATAGTGCGTGCACTGTTGTTGTGCAAAACCTGCTGTTGTTTTGACGAAACCGTGCAATAAAATCGCCCCATGCTCTGAATGGGAGCTTCTACGTTGATGAGGTCATTATAGTGTGTGCACTGTTGTGCAAAACCTGCTGTTGTTTTGAGGACACCGTGCAATAAAATCGCCCCATGCTCTGAATGGGAGCTTCTACGTTAATGAGGTCATTATAGTGTGTGCACTGTTGTGCAAAACCTGCTGTTGTTTTGAGGAAACCGTGCAATAAAATCGCCCCATGCTCTGAATGGGAGCTTCTACATTAATGAGGTCATTATAGTATTTGCACTGTTGTTGTGCAAAACCTGCTGTTGTTTTGACGAAACCGTGCAATGAAATCGCCCTGTGGTGTGGGGTTATGTTGTGCTTAATCTTTATGTTTAAACTTGCAATAAATTTTTTTGATTTTGCATAAATCCATGTTTACCTGGTATTCTTTTTAATATGCATGTTGACCCAATTCAAGTAAACCAAGCACCGCAAGAATATTGGGTATAGAAATTATGGGAACAGTGACATTCAGTGTTATTGAATAGATGTAAAGTCCTATAATGCCAATTAAAACACATTTGCATTATTCATAGCAGGTAAATAAGAATTGCCATGTGTTGTAAATAATGTGTATAGTGTTTACTTAAAAAAATTAAGTTAACTAAGGGAAACTTCATATAATTGAATAGATTTTAATCACATAAATTTGATTAAAATTGATTGAATAAGTGAACTAAATTTAAATCAAAAACTTAAGTGCATGTTATTAATAATAACAGTTAAGATGTGTTGGATTTAGTAATAACATGCCAAATCATGAGTTAACATAGCCCAATTTAATTTTGCAAGTACAACTCAATTTCACAAAGGAAATTGATTTAAATTTACTTTAAAATGTTGGGCTATATTAATTAATATTAAATGATTTGGCATGTTATTACTAAATCCAACACATTTGAACTGTTATTATTATTAACACTTTGACTGCCGGGAGCCGTCTTTAGACGTCTTTGCTGGCCATGCTAAAGTTGCCGGGGGACGCTGTACGTCGTCCTTATATCAATATTTCAAAAATCTGCGATCGGATTCATAATGTCCCTCCGCTGGCCTGAGATCCACCAGCAGGACCCACTGAGCTCTCTGGCGGTTCAGGAGCGCCATCTGGTGGCCGATCGGCGCAGGCGCTTAACAGGAAGCGCAGTAGAGGTTTTGCTAGACGTCCGTATTGCTTCCGGCCACTCGGTACATGTCCCGTGACTCTAGCTCGTCACACTACATAGCGATCGATTGCCAATAACTCGATAAACAACATGATTTGGACGTATATACCATTATACAAGCTGGAGATGGACCGGGTAATAATATATCCCATAATGATAAAATTTCTACTCGACGATGATCGCCCAACGGCGCGCGGAGACTGGGGTGAGTTTCAGCGTGTAACGTTACCGTCTTCGATAATAACTGATATTATCAACATTTGACCCACATTAGATGATTGGTATAACGCTGCCCACGGAATTATAAACGCCCCCTCGCCCATCCGGTCAACATCAGATGACGTGTAGTAACTTCTAGAAGTACGTCTAGTTGGAATTTTTTATATCGCGCTGATTGCCATCAAACTGTATTTCATCATCAATATAATGCATTTGGGGCTATATATCACGTTCTGGAGAAAGCTGCAGAAAGAGATGAAAACATACTTATACATTAGACCAGGGGTCGGCAACCCTAGGCACGCGTGCCTGCTTAGGCACGCGGGACCATTTCCATAGGCACGCGGGGGGGGGGGCAGCATAAAAAAAAAGAAAAAAATTTATTATTATTATTATTATTTTTTTTTTTACTTCGCTTTTAAATATTATAGTGAAATGTTTTGCACTGTTGTCGCATATCTCATGTTGAAATCCTCCCACAGGTTCTTTTTTGTAAGTCGACTGTTCTGCACACCCCTATATTATGACAGCAATCAGCTGTTCCCATGTGCTCCGCTGTAGCCGGCCTCCCGCCGGCCTCCCGCAGCAGTCGCGCCAGGTAACACACAGTGCTGAGGTTGCATTCTGTGCAGTGTCATGATGGCAACCCCCGCTAAGAAATCAAAGCAAATTCGGACATTCCAGCCCTCGTGGACAGACGATTACGGGTTTGTGGACCTTCAGAAGGACCGTGCTATGTGTTCTTTCTGTTTGGAAAATGTAGTTTGCCAAACGTCATCTGTGAAACGCCATTTCGAGACTAAGCATAAAACAAGTTTCAAGGATCAGGCGGATAAGGCAGAATCTATTAAACGTGCCGTCGCCAGGTATGGGAAGCAAGCCAGCACCCTCAAAGTGTTCACGCTCGCTCAAAACCACGCAACTGAAGCAAGCTTTCGCATTGCTCATTGCATTGCAAAACGTGGAAAGCCATTCACGGATGGCGAGTATATTAAGGAGGCTTTTATCTGTACCTCAGATGTTTTGTTTGAAGGCTTGCCAAATAAAGAGAAAATAAAAGCAAGGATAAAAGATATCCCATGTGTCAGCTCGAAGTGTCGAGCGACGCATCAATGAAATGTCAGAAAACATCCCGGAGTCGATTGACAACCGACCACTTCGAAGCATGTGTCCAGCAGCCAGGTTAAAGTGACTAATTACACCCCCCAAATAACGGAGCTCAGCCAGGCAAAACAGGGCCAGGGATCTCACTGTCGCGACAGGTAGGCTGCTATTTATTTATTTTCCTATACATCGGTTTGCTTGTTAACTTAAACGTGCATATGCAGGGCTCTACGCATAATAGAGCTTACGCACAATCGCGCATATATTATTATTATTATGCATGCGTATGTGTAGGGCTAGGGGAGCTGTCCACTGTGTGTGGTGCTGAACCTTGCGTCATGTCTCTCTCGCTCTCTCTCTCTCTCTCTCTCTCTCTATAGCTGAGAGAGAGAGATCTGGTGGAGAGATTGGAGGAGGAGGAGGAGGGTGTGCAGTGCACTGTGTGTGTGCCATCATGTTAGCCTCAGTTAAACCTTGCGACGCCTCGTTAGATGAAGCTGTGTTCTTCTGAGGTGTCCTGTGTGCTGATCTGTGTTCTGATCTGTGTGCTGTGTCATGTGACACTACACATATTTAATTGAGACCCTTTATTTGTTTATTTCAATTTAGCTGGAAATACATTGCTACATCATTCAGTAACATTTGCAGAGCCTTATAACAAAAACATTATTAAGGTCACCATTGTGACATTGTGACATTTTATTATTAATTTTTCTATTATTTCATTGAACATTGCACATGTTAAAAGCCATTTCTTTTACTCAAAATGTGAGTATTACCAAGTCAACTTGTGTTCTTAAAACAATGACAATAAACATAGTTTTATTAGGTTGAAATAATGTGGTTGTGTACTTATTTTTCTGTTAACTTATTATGGATTGAAAACTGGTTCTCCTGGTGTTCTCCATTAGGCCTGTAGGTGGAGCTATGACAGCACACGTACAGTACACACACCGATGGTGTGTGATGTGTCCACAAATGAATGGGCAAATGTGAGTGAAATGGTCGCACTGTATGCAGCTGTTTGTCTGCATTGCATTTACCCCCCCCCCCCAACTCAGATTTAGGGTTGATACAACCATCATAATAATATTGTTAATAATAACAATAACAATAATGATGTAATAATGTAAAAATTATCATTAAAAATACCTGATTATTAGAAGAAAAAAATTACGATGCATGGAATATTGTTGAGGCACACTAGTTACAACTATATTTCAACCAGGCACTCCATGTCAAAAAGGTTGCTGACCCCTGCATTAGACCATACTTTACTATGAATATGTGAATGAAAAAGTTTAACGTTGCTACACAATGAACAATACATATAGGACTTTGAATGGGCCCTAATAATGGCAATGTAGCAATAGAATTTAAAAAGTTATAGCCCTGCAAAGAAGGGGACTTTCTCCATAGACAAATAGCGCTGGCAATCTATGGTATATCATTAATTTAACCTTAGGCAACCAAAGTGTTAACATGCACTTAAGTTTTTGGTTAAAATTTTGTTCACTTATTCAATACATTTTAATCAAATTTATGTGATTAAAATCTATTCAATTATATGACGTGTCCCTTTGTTGCCTTAATTTTTTTAAGTAAACACTAGTCACATTATTTACAGTGCAGGGGGCAGCGGGTACAAATCATATTACAATAATAATAGAATTGGTGGGGCACTTGACCAAAACCAATATACCAGACAGTCATTTTACATTACTGAAAAAGGACCTGCTGATGGAAAAAGCACGTTTTCGCTTTAGACACGCCACCATTTCACCTCCCAGAGGAGAGGTAAAATGGCATATTCCATGGGGGATATGACTAAAACGTCATATCACAACACACACACGAAAAAGGCGACATCAGACATGGTAATGGAGGAACCAGTGACGGTATATGTAGCTAAACAATTAGCTAAGCAATTATATTTTATTTACTAGCCTATTCGTAATAATTTGTTATTAGCCTAGCTAACTCTGTATCTTGGCTTACCTGCAGTGGATGTGGATGGAGATGGAACAATGCGAGCAAAGCAGTCGAAAATGGCGCATTTCTGCAGACTAATGTTATGTTTTGACAACAGATGTTTTGACAAATTGCTTGTATTGCCACCCTTACTTGCAAATGTAACAAACAGGTCGAAAAGTACCTGGCGGAAAAAAATCTAATCTACGAATTCCAATCTGGCTTCAGAACATCCCACTCCACTGACACATGCCTTCTCTATTTGAACGACCACATCAAACAAGAGGTGGACGCGGGCAAATACTGCGGCATGTTCATGCTGGACCTACAAAAGGCCTTCGACACTGTCAATCACTCCATTCTGATTGACAAGCTAAAAGCAATTGGTTTTGATAGTTTATGCAATCCTACCTGGAGGGGAGAGAACAGATGGTGGAGGTAAACGGTACTCTATCCCCCCCCCTCACAGTGAGCTGTGGTGTTCCACAAGGAAGCATACTAGGACCGCTACTGTTCCTAATTTATGCAAATGACATGTCGTCAGCTTGTGACTGCAACTTGATCCTGTTTGCGGACGAATCAGCCCTGCTGGTCTCTGACAAGAACAAGTTACAGGTTGAAAAAACCCTCAGCTCAGAACTAGGCAAAATCTGCATATGGCTCGCTGATAACAAACTATCATTACACATGGGCAAAACAGAGTCCATTCTCTTCGGTTCAAATAACAAACTCAGCAAGACCGACAACTTCTCAGTTACAGTGGGTGACAATATTGTCACAAGGAAAGATGCAATTACCTACCTGGGTTCAATCCTATAGGCAAATCTTTCCTGTGACAAAATGGCATCCAATGTAATAAAAAAAAGTCAACCAACGAACTAGATTCTTGTACCGGAGCTCCTCTCTGGTCAACAAGAATACCCTGAAGACTCTGGCAGGAGCACTCATTCAAGGGTACTACGACTATGCTTGCACCTCATGGTACCAAAGCACCTCAAAGGCGCTAAAACAAGATTACAAACATCACAAAACAAACTGGTCAGACTTCTACTTGACCTTACCCCTAGAAGCCACCTCACCCCTGCCCACTTTGACAACCTAGGATGGCTTAGAGTAGACAACAGAGTACAGCAACTTGCAATGGGCCTGGTCTACAAGATACACTATACGACTAAGGTACCCATGTACATGTGTGGTATATGTCTGTATCAAAAATGTTATTCCCACAAGCATTTTCAGCTACAGGTCGGAATTCTATTTGTAAGGAGGTATAGTCAGTTAGTTGAATGAACTAAAATCTAAAAGGTGTCTCTCTGGTAACGATAGAATTTACCAGAGGGCACACACTATGTAAATACAACAGGACTCGGGTCTGCAAGACACAAGAGACCAGAGACTGTATTTAAATCTATAGGAGCTTGGGTCCAATCTAGCCTACTAAAAGTTAACATTTCAATAGATGGCTTGGTTTACTTTAAGCAGGATCTGGAAAGGGCTTGCTAGGTAAACAGTAAAAACTAAACTAATGATTAAATCTTCTCCCCCGCTCTTTTTAACAGTCAAAGCAATAGAAATTCTTGGGGCCTTTTGGTTAGGGGAACAATAGGACTGTCACAGACACCTAACAGTAGAGTGGTAACTTCCCCCAACTACAGATAACACATTCTTTGGAGACCATCTGCTCCATCACTTCAAAGAGTGTCCTGTGTTTCTGCAGGCACCTAGTAAATGCCTGTAAAAAGAGGCTCCTCCTGTCTTGCTAGGCAGATGAAAATAGCTTTGGTTTAAAACGTAGTTTTAATGTAATTAAACATTTATACTGTACAGGAAAATAACAGTAAAATACAGACCTTTTAATTTCAGTCAGTTTAAAACAACGTAGGCCGTTTTTAGACCTATTAAAGGATAAGTTAGATAATAAAACCTAGTTTGGATTAAAGAAAAACGTTGCAAGTAGACTTAAAATACTTGGAGAATAGTAAAATAACCTTTTACTTGAAATATAGAAAGATAGATTCCTTTGTTCTTGTTAAAACCAACAAATAGGGCTAAATACAGTATCTAAATACCTATAGAAATCAGGAAAAGACTTAAATTCACTGTTTAAATATAGTCATAACTAATCTCTAATCTTTTAGTTAGTAAAATCAAGTATTGTACCTTTAAACGCTAAAACTTCAGAAACAGTATTTTGACCTTACAAATAGAGGGACTGCCTCTTTAAGAAGCAAGATGGCCACCGACCCTAATTCAAAATGGCCGCTATGAGCTTTAGCCAATCAGGAACGTAGAGCTCCGCCCCCCCTGACGAACTAGGCCGGCGTTCGCTCAGGGGCGGGATTTAACCTTTAAAAACCGGCTGCACAAGGGCAGAAAAAAAGAAGCTCTTGGAAACATTGTATGCACAGGCCGGACGGAGGGAGGACTGCTTGAGACGCTGAACGAGAATACCATCCTTTTGTTGCCCTGACAATAAAGAAATCAACAACCTACGCCATTGAAGATTATTATTCTTTAACTACTTTTTATTAGTCTGATATCAGTGGCTGGTGGCATAGTACCGGGTACAATAATATCATTGCACATTCATTTGATTGAACCAGAGTATTTGTGTACTTTTTGACTTTGAAATAAACCAGCTCTGGGAAATAGAAACCGCTCATTTGATTCCTTTCCTCCGCCGTGCAACAACAGTGTTTTCGGTAACAGACTTAGGGCTATAGAACACAACGCAATAGAGTAGATTATATGATCAGGAAGCTCTAGTCTGATTACGATAGATGGTGCCTCTTGACCGCGGCTGGTACGTTAATTTTTTCGGGAAATGAGCAGGACGCTCGTTGTACGTCAGCGCCTGACGATCGGAATCACATCACAAGACGTTCTACAAATCTACGTAAATCAGGTGAGTGAGACACAAGGCCATAATGCCGAAATACAGAGCGTCCAGATCGAGTGGGGTTGTAATGGGACCCGCAATAGATCCATGTGTGTCGCCGGAGCAGAGTAGTCTGTCTGGGTGGACACAATGATGGGGATGGCGGGTACAGCGTAACGATCGATAATGTCATAATGTGCAGGATCAATTTCAAGCGGGCGTCTCAGAAGATCACTCGTAATTGACGGAAGCGCACTGCGTCCTATGTTGGGTATCTGATCGTTGCCGAACATCTGTGGCGTTTTGGAAGTGTGCTAGTGTGCATTCTGAATTAGCAGCCGGGCTGCTGGCTTTTTCAGAAGTTGTAGAGGTGAGAGGGGTGGTTTTTTTCGTGTTATGTACAGCGGTTGTGTTTGAACGTGCGTTAATGCGCCTGGTACATCATGCCTCCGTCGGACGTCGCCTCTCAAGCGGCAAAGACTGGAGCATGTCATGTCAGGCATAACGCGATGGTACATTTCAGGCTTCATTCCAACGTTGTACAGTACGCAGAATCAGAAGGTTATGAAAGGTAGCTCACATATGACAGATCGTTACGGGTCGTGGGGATCCCAAATGGTTGGATGTAGACGAACGGGGGCCTACTTTGGGTGAGCATGTACAGCTTAGAGGTTCGTCCAGGCTAGCCGATACCCGGTGTTTCTACGGGCGGGGATCTTTCACTGGAAGAAGCGGCTGTCCTACCGTGATCTGGCCGTTTAGTGCTTGATTAAGGAGCGATCGATGTTGCCTGCTAACTGTGAGACAGTTAGTTAAACAAGGCAATGTTCGGCAGAAATCCCAGAAGGGCATGTTCACCTGGGGCGTCTATACCACTGTTTCGGCGCACGACATAAGTAAATTAAGCTCTTATAAACGTTCGTTTAGTTTAGACTGTGTACAATGTAAATGTTTGTTGCATGTGGTGTGACAAGGACGCACTTAGCGCGGTAAGAATGTGTCCATGGAAAGTATTGAAAAAAGTAATATTATGTGGCGATGCTAATGGCTAAGCTAGGTTAATGGCTGAAGCTAATGGCTGAGCTAACGGCTGGCTGGAAAGGTCAAGCTAGCTTTTTCAAATCTGATGACAACAAAACCTTTGAACCGGAAGTCGTTCTAAGCTAAAGCTAGACAAAATGGCGGACGCTAGCGGCTGGCGGGGATAGGGGTCAAACTAGCAATTACATGGCCGGCGTCAACAAACATTGACCCGGAAGTTGTTCTGTGTGTAATGTTTTTGTATTTTTTAATCTGTAGAATAGCGCTTACATTGGATTAAAGTTCTGTTAAAGGTTGACGTCATTATAACGCTGACGTCGCGGCCTGTTATAAATGCTTGGTGAACGGAATAGACTGCCGTTTACGCTCGTAGCAAATGCTAAGCTAGGCTGCGAGCTAACGAGCATTACGGGAAGCTAATGTAGCTAATGCGACCATTGTTTTGAATGGCGAAGGATGTAGCATGGCTGGTAGGCCCTGCGGCTACCTAGCGATGCTACATGCTAACATGGCTGCCTACTACTAATGTTGTGAATGGATGGATTGTGTTGTTGAGTGAACGCTATGATGTGGATGCGTTCGTGTGTGTGACTGCGTGTGGTGATTGCAGTATGATTGAGTGAACTTTCTTTGTGTTTTAAATATCCGTTTGGCGTTAGGGTTAAGGAGTTCGGTAGGCCGTGGTTCGCCCGCGCATGCGCACTGGGTTTATGAGTACATATGTGTGTGAATGAGAGCCGTGATGGTCAGCAAAGATGGTATTTGGTTGAAAGTGCACTAGGGGGCGGTAGAGCTGTAGCTTAGGCTCCTGTTCTAAGTTGAGTTCATTTTCTCATCTGTTGTGTCATTTTCAAGGGGTCTTATCTCTTATATTGCAATAACTTTATTACATTAATAGTAAATTAGATTGATTAGCAGTAATAGTTAGTAATTGATAGTATAGTCTGTAAGTAAAATATAGGTGGCTATAATATCCCGTCTTTTTCCTTCACTATCGCTCTCCTTTTCCTCCGTCTCTTCCCCCCCTCCTCCGCCGCCGTCTCCCCCCCCCTCTCCCTCCCCTCCCTCCCTCCCTCCCTCCCTCCCTCCCTCCCTCCCTCCCTCCCTCCCTCCCTCTCTCTCTCTCTCTCTCTAGTTCCCTCCCTCCTTCCTTTCTCTCTCTCCCACTCTCTCTCTCTCTCTCTCTCTCTCTCCCTCTCTCCCTCCCTCCCTCTCTCCCTCTCTGTTTCTCTCTCATGCACTGACTGACTCGTTCTCTCTCTTTTTCTCCCTTGTCACGAGGATAAAATTGAAATCTAAGTTGACTTGCTATTTGATATTCAATTATAGACGTATGTTTTCAGTTTGGGGTAGGGAGGGGGTAGGCTCCCCGAACCTCTACCCCAAAACAGGCGGCAGTGGAATCGTAAGATTCCCTGGGCACGTTAAATCACTAATATAGTAGCTGGGGAGTGACTGAATGGCCCCCGTGTCTAGAAGGTGACCAACATCTTACTGTGTTACCGTCTAGTCGGCCCAGGAAACGTCGCATGTAAGTAAATGTGGGCACTGGGTGGTACGTGGACGACGGTCCACACCTAGTAGCGGGGCAGTGCGCCAGAGGGGGCAAAGCACCTGCTGTGAACAGGCTAGGCTGGTGAAAACGGTCAAAGTGGCTGATAGGTACTACGGACAGTCAGCCGCTTGGGGTCCTGACTTGATGATGGACTATGAGATCTCTATCGACTGCGTCACCGGCCGGTCAGATGAGCATTATGACGTTAGTAGGTGAGTTGTGCTTCTGTGATCAGCAGGTTTGAAAAGAGCCACTGGGAAGCAGAGGGGTAAGAGGTGTCAATTCAGAGGGATCTGGATTGTCACTCCTAGGATTGGAAAGGGACCCAGCCTAAAACTGCACCTGAAGGTAAAATAAGGGGACTTCTTCGTTCATGAGAGGAGACCTTACCGCCGGAAGTGAAGGCCTGTATCCCTGTTGGGGGAGAGGGGGGCCGGCGTAGGAGGCAAGGTAGCACTGAAAAACCGGTTGTCCCACGCTTTGCGCCTCCTAAACTCATTTGGGGAGAGGTGCATCCAAGTAGAGGAAGGAGTGCATCCGAACGGGAGAAGGGTACTCTTAACTGGAAGGAGGTTGAAAGGGTCAAAGCGTTTGCTTGGGACAGTATGATGAGTGGGCGTGGAGTGTGTATTTTTTTCATTTAGGCGAGGTACTAGCTCCCTACTTACTTCTCATTTTTTAGCTTAGGTTTGTGCGGGGGAGTGTTGTTATGTATGTAGATCGGGGTGCCGTGTGGGGCTGGCCCGTCTGAGTTCGTGTATGGTGGGACGGTATTGGTAATATTCCTTATAAAGGGAGCCGAGGGTTTTTTCGTTCAGGATCGATACTGAGGTGAAAATGCTTTGGGCTGAGTGGTGGCAGGCCTTTGAGAAGTCGAGGATCTGTGGGAATATTATTGTAGTATAGTGCTGGGGTCTATGAGTTTATGACATGGACGGCTGGACACTGTACAACGCACAGGGATTCAGTGGTATAAGTCATCGTGGTATAAGTCCTCGTGAGATGTTGGTGGATGTAGTCAACACCGAAAGTTTTTGGTGTTGAGGGGGGAGATGTTAATTATGTAAATAATGTTATGTGAAGTGTGATGTAAGATAGGAATACATTTTAGACTTTCTTAGAGACAAATAAACAGAGCAAGAAGGAAATGTTAAAATTACAGCTACACATAGAAGGAAATGTTAGAAAACTACATCTACACATAGTCATTAAGCTGACGTTGGGATTTAGAGTATTTTATGAGATTTATATGACAAATTTATTAAGCGAAAAAGAAATTTTAATCAATTAAATTACCATATCCATCACAAAGGTTTAGACAACTGATAGGCTGTGTGGAACTAATTCTCATTGTCTAAAGGAAGATCATCAACATACCAGGAACGGACGGGAGAGGTTGATGCAAAATTGGTATTCCCCAGAGATTCGTGTGAGAGGATACAGGACAAAGTGATTGGAACATCCAGTTTTCCGATTGGACAAAGGACAAAACGCAGCTAAGGCCGTGTCATTATGTTCAAATAAATTGCACCAACTCTCTCTAAAGTGATATTAGTATAGAGATGCCCGACATTTCCATGCTTAAGATAATGATGGAATGAAAAGGGGTAATATCACTGATATTAAGTATTTTTGTCTTTCTTTCTCCACAGTTGCTCGGCGAGGACAGAGGCAGTTCTGACGATTCCAACTCCAAATGGGAAAAAGTGGCTATTGAAAGCCTGGGTATAGTATGAATGATAAGAAAATTGTCAATTCCTGTCTGCAACGGTAAAAGCTGAAAGTGTGAGGGAATTTACCTCAAGTTGATAGGTAAAGTAAACACAGAGAAATTTGTTTTTCCAAACGGTAATATTACGAGTGCGTGAAAGTAGTGTGAATGTTAAATGTAGAGCGAATTCACCTTGGTGAAACTTTGTTAGGAGCAACTAGAAGCGGAAATAAGATAACAAAAACGAGTGTTGACAATCAGTCTGTTTAAATAACCCGTAGTATAACAAATAGAAGCGATATAGAAATGGCCAAAAATTGTCAGACCAATAGTGGGGAAATGCCAAACTGCAGACACTTCGCTGACAGAATTAAAAAGTGATGTTAACCTGATTGATTTGGATATGACTGATTTCCCTCATGTGACGAGCGTGTTAGAGGGACTTGAAATGATGGCTTTGACTCCAACACAGGGGGTCATTGAAGCGGGACAAACAGAGACAACTGTTTTACTTCAACCAGTGTCAATCGAGCAAGAATCGACAGGGCCGATCCACGCTGGACTAACCCTTTCGTGTAACTACTGTTATGTACCAGGAGCTGATCACTTCTGTGTCACTGTGCAGGCAGGCCTGATTACTCCTGTGTCACGGGGCATGCAGGTGAGGGCTGCCAATTAGCCAATTAGTGCTGATTGGTTAACTGCTGGGAACTTAAGAAGACGTGAAAAGATATTTTCCCCTTTTTGAACGGGTGGCAACCACATTGAAGTGGCCTGATACCGCCTGGACACTGCTGCTGCAATGTGTTTTAGTTGGTAGGGCACAAGAAGCCTACACTGCTCTGTCCCTTGAACAAAGCGCTGATTATGAGCTGGTTAAAGCTTCCATTTTGAGGGCTTATGAGTTGGTCCCTGAGGCCTATCGTCAGCGTTTTAGAGGTTATCGCAGGTCGGAGGGGCAGTCTTATGTTGAATTTGGAAGGGAGAAGGAGAACCTGTTTGACAGGTGGTGCACTTCTCAGAAGGCAGAGTCAAGAGAGCAGCTTAGGCAGTTGATTCTCCTAGAGGAATTTAAAAGATGTGTTCCTGATACCGTTTCCACACATCTAAATGAGCGTAAGGTATCGAAGATAGGCGACGCCGCTGTCTTCGCTGATGAGTTTGTGTTGACACACAAGTCCGTGTTTTTGGAGGACTGCCGTGTTGAGTCCGGGGATAGGCGTCCTGTTCAGGGGGGCCGTTTCCCAAAACCTGTGTCTGCTGGTCAGTTAACTTCACCTCCTAGGTGGGGTGGTTCTGCTGGTGCATTCCCAGAAGGGATTATCTGTTTCTACTGTAAAGAACCTGGTCATATCGTTGCTGGGTGCCCGGTGCTTGAGCAGAAAAATTTCAGAACCGTGGCTCTGGTAGAAACCATATGCAGAACGCCTATGCCAACGTTAGATGGGGATGGGGGAAGTATCAAACGTGTGGACAAAGAGCTCGAGGGTTCCTCAAGGTTTATGATGAATGGATTTGTTTCCCTGACTAATGCACTAGAGTCCAAACAGGCTATAACAATTTGGAGAGATACCGGTGCTTTTCAGTCCCTCATTCTGGAGGGGGTTTTGCCGTTTTCAGAAAACTCTTCTTTGCATTCCGGTGTCGTTGTTCGGGGCTTTGGGGGTGGATTTGTGGATGCACCTTTGCATGAGGTCACGCTCAATTCTCCCTTAGTATCAGGCAATGTTGTTGTGGGGGTATGTTCTCACATTCCCATAAAGGGGGTGTCCTTCATTCTAGGGAATGATTTGGCTGGTGACAAAGTGTTGGCTACTCCGGTTGTAACTCCCATTCCTGTGGTTTCTGAGGTCTCTAATGAGCTGGCACAGAAACATCCAGGAGTGTTTCCTGTGTGTGCTGTGGCACGAGAAATGTCAAAGGACAAAAGTGATGTTGTTGATACTTCGACTTGGGACATTACACTTAGTGACACATTCTTTGTTGAATTAAAATGTGTAACTGTTGAGAATTTTGGAAAGCACACTGTGGATGTACCTCTGCATAATGATTCTCTTGATTGTGGCTTTGTGTTAGGCCCGGTGGTGAAACCAGAGTTGACATGCGTGCCGGAGAAGCATGTGACAGGAGATGATATGGCAGCGCAGTGTCTCAAGGTCTTCCCAGCCTGTACGGTGGCTGAGGCCACGAACGAATTGGAGGATGAGTGTGGGAAGGATGCTATGAGAAGTGCTGTTGTTTCATGTGACACCGTTCTAGTTGGAGAGGCTACTAAGCTTGACTTAGGCTGCCAGCCTTCCCACAGTAGCTCTATTGTCCCTAATGTTTCACTTGTGGGCAGGGATGGTCCCAGTATGTCAGTTGATGATTCTGACATTGATCCACATGTCCACACTGATTCTCTGCCATGCACTAGGTGTGATGGTCAACCTAGTTACCTGTGTCCTGTGGAGCAGGAGCCGCCTTCGCGACCTGGTCTGTTGAGTGGCAGCCATTTTGATTTTGATCAGGACAATGTTATTTTGGGTGACGCCATTTTAGATGGTGTTCCAGACGTTTTTGTGACTGTCGTACTGCCATGTTCCCGGTACGCTGGGGCTGTACCTGAGGCGGTACATCCTACTCTGGATGTTCACATTTGCAGTATCCTGAACTGCCAGTGCCAGGTGGGATGGATATGGGCGCGGTGGTGGTATCAGTGATCTATGGTTTTTGTTGTGCTGTGTTCTGTTCTGCTGAGCGCAGTTCTCAGGTTGATTTTGGTTTGCAGTCTATTTTTGACAGATCGGTATCGGTGGTCGTGTTCGACAGGGGCCGACCCGCTGTTGTGGTAGTGGCCCTGACAACTAATGGGTCACAGTGGTTTTTTTTGTTTTTGTTTATGGGTTGTTGTGTGGTGGTTGCCTCTGGGGCAACCAGTTTGGTGGGGGAGGTGTTATGTACCAGGAGCTGATCACTTCTGTGTCACTGTGCAGGCAGGCCTGATTACTCCTGTGTCACGGGGCATGCAGGTGAGGGCTGCCAATTAGCCAATTAGTGCTGATTGGTTACCTGCTGGGAGCTTAAAGCCAGACCTAGTAACACACATGCAGAGTCGGTGCTTAGAGAAAGAGCTGTCAGGTTCTTCCAGTCCTTGTCCGTTGGGGTTTACCTTAGTACTTTAGTTTACATTTATATTAATAGTTCCTTGAGATAGTAGCACTTCGAGTTAGAGCACAGGGTTTTGGTGTCGGTTTTGCACATAGGTTGCGTCCCTTGAGCCAGGGTCGTAACAACTACAAATTATCAAAAGGGCGATATAGACAATGGAAGGCTGCATTGAAACGGCAGTCCCAAGAGGGCCATCCTGGCCGTAAGGCTGGAACAGAGGCTGGACAAGGGTTGGGCACACCGATGGAGTGGCCAATACATGGGACCGACAGCAGGTATGGGAATATACATGAACAGTTTCCACATCCCACCAGTTTCCCTTGTCCAGAACCCCCCCAACACCAGAGCCAGAACGAGGCGCGGGGCCCGGTGACGGGGAGTCAGACCGTCTGCGCCGAGATGGAGGAAGGGAGGCAGACCTACAAACAACGGAGAGCGTTTGTAGAAGCGTTCAAACGACATGAGACAGTTCGTAGAGACCTGATGGAGACACAGCGGGCGATTGATCGAGCCGCGCACAAGATGAAAATACTAGAGCAAGAACTGGCTAAAAAGAATGAATTACTGAGTGATGCGATTTGTGAAGTGATGCGTCAAGCGTCAGAACTAGGGGGCCGTGATCAAAGAATGCCATGTGCTCCGTTGCCCGGACAGGGAACTGGGCCGCGAAGGCATTGTGACAGAGACCGCAGGAGGGATGAGTTTCCAGGCCCCTCCTCAGAACAGGCTCGAAGGACAGCGGCTAAAAGGAACAGGTATGTGCCTCTCTCTCCCATGCAGCAGGACATGCCAGGAGAAGATCAAAGAGGTGTGAGTCTGTCGGGAACTGTAGGATACCAGCCGACAGATTGCTGGAGTTGTGGTGTATTTGGACACCTGGCCAGATCCTGTGGCAAAGGGGGGCGGGCCCAAATATGGACCATCAGTGGAAAAGGCTGTGGGTGTAATGGCAGAGAGCAAGGACAGACTCTGGGGCCGACAAACCCAGGGCCATCCGATTACAGGCGGGGGGCCCACAGGGCCCCACAACCAAGGGAACAAGGACAGACATGCTGGACCTGTGGGGGGTTGGGTCATTATCAAAGGTCGTGTCTGCAGAGGCCACAGACTGAATAGAAAAATATAGATAGATATTAAAAAAAAAAAAAAAAAAAAACAGAAATAAAAGTGTGTATAGAAGAGTTAGATGGTTAGATTATGTGTGCATGTTACTAAATGGGTGTGTGACTAACGTGGATAAGTGGAAGATGGAGTAACTGGCAATTGCATGGCTAATCGTACTAACCTAAACGGTAGGTTTAAAAACAGGAAAAATGGAACATTTTAATATTAGACAGAGCAATGATATGGTACTACTTCAGCTAGTGATCAGTAGTAATTATCCATGCTTGATCAATAATTAGATTGGTCAAAGGGTGGACTGCACGATAAAAAAAAAGAAAAAAAAAGATAGAAATAAAAATGGAATTGAGAGAGTTGGTATTGATAGATTAACAGACATTAACAATCATGAATATAGATATAGGGTTTTATTTCTTTTTATTTTCTTTCCTAGTTTTTACAAGCAAGTTGTGCCTCCGACTGGAAGTTTTGTTTTTGTTTCTTAGGGTGTGTTGAAAAATGACACTCACAATTTTCGTTTATTGTTTTGGCGTTTTTTCTTTGTTTTTGTTTCTTTTCTCTATTTTTTCTTAGGACCTGACGGGCTGGGAGAGATCTCTCACCGGTCAGGGTAGGAGGATGGTGGTGACACAGCGGGACTGGTAGGAAATGTCTATATAATGGGCTGGACACAGGGTGGATGGACTAGAGCTGGTTCATGATTTTGTTTTCCACTCATTAAGAGTCCAGATGTAGCATCTGGGAGGTTGTGTCGCAATTTGTGGTAAGTGTTGGGAAAACATGGTTCTCTGTACATAGTTAAGCTCTGTAGATTTTGGTCGCCATTGGCCAAATAGTTTTTGTGTAAGGTGTGGACATGTGCAATTGATAATTGGCTTATGGGGGACTCTGTGACGGCTTGTTAGAGGCTGGCAGAGTGTGTGGACGATGTGTGTTTAAGGCGACTGTGGTTTGTTGCCATGCGTGTAGGATCTGTTGGTGGATGGGTCTCGTCAGAGCTGGCTGTCCAAACCAAGGAAACTGTCTGGAAACAAGGTATGATTGTGTAATAATGATATTCCACACTCAAAGGGTGGTGGGGTATGTTGTGCTGAACTTAAGACATTGGTCTGGATTCATTCCTCAATCACATGTCACTAAGCATAGCTTCACAGGTTAATTAACCCACTTAGTTGTGAGTTCACCCACGTTACAAACGTTACATGAACACACATGTTCTCATCACAATTAACCAGTTCATTTTTACACATGTAAAAAACAACGCCGATTTTCTATGGAGAGAGAAGCTATACCAGTCACAAGACAATTCACACACAACACGCGTCGTATCCTCAATGTATTGCAGCAACACATGTTTTGGAAACATCGTTATTACAAAACATTTAGAAGGGAAGGAAAGAAGAAGTGTTTAAAGTCCGGTCAGGACTCCTACCTCCACCCTGAGCGCAGGCTGAGAGGACTGCAACACTGGTTAACGGGACACCGAGTCGAACCCGACATCTCCTGCGTTGGTGACGAGAGTAATGTCCGCTACGCCACCCAGCCGCCGTTCTCCATGTTGACGAAGTCCTCGCTGGCATGGCACCCGGGTGTAGGGTCGACTAACATCCTCTGTCAAAGACGACGGCGTAGTCAGAGTGTTTAAGGCATGTTATAGTCACAGTAACGTTCAACAGTGTAGCATTAAGCTAACAGCCGCCCGACTGATAGCAACAAGCTAACGTTTCCTAGCCTAGTGAACACAACAAGCTAGCGCCGCAGCTAACAGCTGACTGGCTAACAGCAGGCCACAAACTACCACGCCAGCTAAGCAGCTATCACCTAAACTGTACACAACGACATAACAAGCCACACTTCAGACAGGCCGCCGCCTGAGTCCCTCCTCATCCTAAGAGAGAAGAGAAAAAGAAATGTCAAACACAGTTTTCAACGGTGATTTACCAGACATACAGCGGAGTCGGCTCAATTCCCATACGGGCTGCAGCCGACTTGATCATTGAACTACCGATAAAGAAGATCCATGCCCACATTTCTTTGTGCTTTAGGGTGTACTTCCACATTCATATGAAAGATGGGGCCTGCACGGGACAGAGAAGCATCCGCTTGTCCAGAGAATCCCGGGTTCAACCAGGTCTCGGTCGCGGCCCACTAGTTTGACCATCATGGGCGTCAGACCAAGATCCTCCGTCCGCCGCCTAAGAAGCCGAGCAGAGGACCACAATCTGGGGCCAGCCTTCGTAAAATTGTCAGCTAACCCCCATAGCACTAGCAGACAACTAGTGCTTGCAAGCAAAACATTACTCACCCAGCTCGGAAGCAACCAGTTTTTCACAACAGCCAGTGCCTCCCACAGTCCAGCTGTAAGACCGGAGGTTCAATATCTAACCAGCCGCAGCAAGGAGGACTGCAGGTGGGGAGTATATCAGCGACGCGAGCCCCTAATACCAAAAAGCCGGTGGAGGTCAGAATGATCATCATCTTCCAGACACTCCAGTGATGAAGACATTATCGCCATATTTTCTCGAAATAGTGAGAGAGAAAATAAAGATTTAACGTCAACGTATCTCCTTGTTCTTCCTTTCTTCAGATAAATACTTTATTTCCCATTTCAAGTGATTGGTATACAGGCACTCTATTGGGGTGAAATTTGAGAAGGAGATGAGTGTGTGGCCCCACCCCTGCTTATGTAGGTAGCGGATGGGGGTGTGGTCAGACGGATGTTAGTATGTAAAGGAACATTGTGAAGTTTTTATTCAGTACAACGTCACTGGACTGAGATGTGTGCAGATGACGCTGAGTGGCAGCTAGTACGATATAGAACTGTCACTCTGTGCTCAGTGATGCAGTGAGGCACAGTGATGCATTGTATAGTCTGATGGCTGTCGGAATGAAGGACTTCCTGTGTCGTTCAGTGCTGCATTTAGGTAGTGTGAGCCTATAACATGCTCCTCCTGTCAGCCAAGTCTGTGTATAGTGGGTGGGTGGGGTTGCTTAGCAAGGTTCCTCCTCTCCGCCACCCTCGCTAGAGTCCAGCTCCACCTCAACCACGCTACTGGCCTTCCTGACCATCTTATCCAGCCTGTTTGTGTCCCCTGCTCTCAGTCCGCTGCCCCAGAAGGTCTGTTATATATATCCGTTCAGTCTGTTTTTGTATAAGTGAATGTTCTTAAGATAGAGAGAAATTAGATTTTTCAATTGCCTCTCTGCTGTTTAGTTCAGCACCGTGGGCAGCGCCAAGCAAGCCACAGCGCCGCTGTCCCAGCTGAAATGTATAAAAGGAAACCTGTGTTGAAAAACCATTGTGCCCCCCCGAGAACATTTTATGCCCCCCCACTAATTTGTTTCTGCAGCCTGGTCTGCTGACGCTTTTATCCAAAGTGACTTACTTACTGACGATGTTCTGTAGGACAAGTCAGCGGGAAGGGTACAACTCTTTCAGCTGAGTAACAATGTTCATCAAACAGTGTTGAAACTTGGGTGCTGCAGTGTTGAGTGCATAGTAGTAGAGACATATTAGTATAGTAGGAAGAGTGCATGATAGTAGAAGACAGTAAGAAGGTTAGTGTTTTTTTTACATTTTTTTTTGTTTATTTTTATTTCAGATATTGATTGAAGAAGTTTGTTTTTAGTCTGCGGCAAAAGATTGGTTGGGTTTCGGCTGTCCTAACTATGGTGGGAAGTTTGTTTCACCATTGTGGAGTGAGGACAGAGAATACTTCTCTTTGATGACCCTCCCGGAGCTCAGATAGGAGTGGCTCTGAGGCGGCCAGAAGATGCAGAGAGTAGGGGTCTTGAGGGTATAGTTGGAGACAATTGACTGGAGATAGGCGGTAGCTGTTCCCTTCGCTGCGTGATATGCCAGATCGAGAACCTTGACGCAGATTTGTGCGATGATGGGGAGCCAGTGCAGGTCCCTAAGCAGTGGGGTAACATGTTCGTAGTGGATCCTCTCTTGTACAACATACGTTTGGCACAGGTGTTTCACCTTTCAGGCATTATTCAGAACAAAATTAAGTATTTTGGGGGGCGGCTGGGTGGCGTAGCGGAGATTGCGCTCGTCACCAATGCAAGAGACTCCGGTATCGAATCCCAGTCTCAGCATTGCCTTCGACTTGGGCCGGCCGTCGTACTGGCTCATTTGGCAGAGTCAGCGGGTGGAAAGTCGATGGGTGGGGATTGGACGTTGTGGACGGCGACTCCTACATGTCGGTTGGGTGACGCCTGCACAGCAGAGACAGGAAGTACCGGGGGCAGCGTGAGCCTCCCACGCGTTACTCCTCGCCACTGAGAGTCCGCGCTGTCTGGTGAAAAGATGTGACAGGCTGCCTCCTTGTGTACCGGAGGGGACACGTGATGCAAGGCTTCTATCCTCACTACAACCGACCATAGTCTAGCAACGTTCAAGACAGGGGAGGGGAGAATTGGCTATATGAAATTGGGATGGGAGAAAAATAGAAAATAAGGAGAAAAAAATAGTATTTTGAGCACCGCTTGTTGTGGTCCAGGATGGAGTGCTGTAACCATTATTATAATAATAATAATAATAATAATAATAATAATAATAATAATAATAATAATAATAATAATAATAATAATAATAATAATAATAATAATAATAATAATAATAATAATAATAATAATAATAATAATAATAATAATAATAATAATAATAATAATAATAATAATAATAATAATAATAATAATAATAATAATAATAATAATAATAATAATAATAATAATAATAATAATAATAATGCAGATAGGGCCGTCGACGAGGGTCCGCGACCCCGGGGACCAATCCAAGTGCTCCTGCCCGTCTTCGTCAGGGATGCAACAGTGTTAGCGTTCTGTTGTGCATGTTTTTCCATTGGGTTTCTCTTATCGGGGGGGAAACCCTTGCCAGCAGGAGGATAACATGCAAACTCCACACAGAAAGGACCGGGAGATACCCCACCTGGGTACCTGGCAACGCGGAAACCTGGTCCCCAAGCGGGAATCGAACCCTGGACCTTCTTGCTGTGAGGCGACAGTGTTAACCACTACACCACCGTGCCCTCATGAAACTCTCACAGGGGGAATCTACGGTGGCCTCCACTTTGTATGAAACGATCACCAGTCAATCAGATAACCCAGCCTTGAACTGATGATGGCACACACACACACACACACACACATTTTTTTAAACATCCCCAACGCTGCAACACCCCCATTCCTCCCAGGTGTCAGGCTCCTCATTCGCTTCCATTCATTTTGGGGACCATGTTTAAATATCATACTTCTGAAGTATAAACAAACTATACTGCTGTGACGATTTCAATAAAACAGACCATTCTGAGTCAATGGTATGCAAAACTGTACATTGGAATATCTTAACATGTATTTACCACCTTCCTCTGCACGAGGCCACAGATGGGTTTTATGTAACACAAGGACAATGAATGAATGAATGAATGAATGAATGAATGAATGAATGAATGAATGAATGAATGAATGAATGAATGAATGAATGAATGAATGAATGAATGAATGAATGAATGAAAACTTTATTTAACAGATTGCAGAATGGGTACAATACAGTACGGCTCAATACACACAATTGTTAAGGGGATGCAGACCAGAGAAAGACTTTCGTCTTGTTTACATCAGGGTCCCCCATTTTCAATTCATCATAACATGACATACAGATAGACAGTACTGCTACATCTATATATGACATACAGAGATATAGACAGTACTGCTACATCCAGACATTTATGACATACCAGATCTACAAATATACATTACTGTTTAAGAGTACAACGCCTGTCATATAGACCTATAGCGTTGGAAACTCTGATTAAGGAGAGGAGAGGAGAGGAGAGGAGAGGAGAGGAGAGGAGAGGAGAGGAGAGGAGAGGAGAGGAGAGGAAAGGAAAGGAGAGGAGAGGAGAGGAGAGGAGAGGAGAGGAGAGGAGAGGAGAGGAGAAAGGAGAGGGAGAGAAGAGAAGGAGAGGAGAGGAGAGGAGGAGGAGGAGGGGAGGAGAGAGAGGGAGGAGAGAGAGGAAGAGGAGGAGGAGGAGGAGGAGGAGGAGGAGGAGGAGGAGGAGGAGGAGGAGGAGGAGGAGGAGGAGGAGGAGGAGGAGGAGGGAGGGGGCCACGGCGGACCAAAAGAAATCGCTCGTTATACCACAGAAAGGCAGAACGCATACCAACGCAGAGAGAGAATACAGCCAATTAAATCATAATCAACACAGACCCGCCCCACACAGCTACTAAATATAAAAAAAAAAAAATCACTCACCATTGACGACGTTACTTCTTAGGAGGAAATAGTGTCCCTGTCGCTCCTTGTAAATTAAATCCATCCTTCGCTCTTTTCTGATGAAACGTTCAATGACCTCCTCTGCAGTTGCAAATCCAGCAATGCAACAAACAGCAGTCTTTTGTGATCTAATCGATCCTTCATTTGCGTGAGGATGCTGTCGAAATCCACTAAACATTGTTCTGTTGATGCGTGACACACGTTCCATTTTTGGGACTCCGACTCCCGACAGGTGGTCACTCAGACAGTCACCCAAGCGATTCACCCAAATAAAGTTTTCATTCATTCATTAATTTGCTCTCTTGTTATAACACAAACAGCTCACCATGAACCATGACCAGCTTAATTACGTTAGTTAGCATCCAAGCTAGCGTGATAACGTTAGTAGTTATTAGCATCCAAGCTAGAAACTGCTAGGCTGCCTGCTTACAGTACCTGCAATAATGTTGTCATCCTCCTGGACAGATAGACTTGTTAAATCATAATATCCACAGGTGTGTTGTGCTGGTCCTCAGTAAATGTCCCGCCGGCGAAAAATAAGTTGCTATTAAAGTGCTAAATGTTAGATACACTAATATAGAGGTTTCGAACGTTGCTGCTCTCAGTGCTCTGTTAATAAAAATTTCAATCAATCAATCAATCAATCCCGCAAGGGGAGAAACAGCCGTGTAGCTGCAGACCTGCAGAGTAGGAGCCATACTCTGATTGGATTTGCAAGGCTGCCAATCATTCAACCTCCGTGTATTGGATGTCAAGGGCTGTCAATCATTCAATCCCCCATTCAATAGCAAGAGTTTAAATGCACAGACCGTGCTTAGATGACATTAATAGCCTATTTTGATTGGCTATTATTTATTATTTATTTAACCCTGGGTCAACCTGTGCAGTTATTCTGCACGAATAATTACTGCAGGCATTACTGCAGTGCAGGCCTGCTCAGAGCTGTCAATTTTGGCCATTTTTGAAGAAAAAAATATTCACTGGCATTTTTTTTACAGAGGAAAACATTTATAATAAAAACATATATATAATAATAATTAAAAAGACAAACAAATATATATAGGTATATGTAAATTAATAATAATTATGAATTATGAGTGAATTTGAGTTTCATGTGTTGTAATAGAGAAACCTCCACTGCCACACACACACTGTAAACCCGAATAAGTTTCCAGAACTTAAAAAAATTGAGGCCATACCATGCCTCAATTTTTTTAAGTTGATAAACTCAAATGTTTTCAGTTGGCTAAGACTTACAATTCTCAGTTAAGGCAACTCAAATATGGTCTGTTACTGTGACTTAAGGTTCTCAGTTAAGTCAAATCAAATATGGTCAGTTACTCTGACTTACAGTTCTCAAGTGGTCAACTCAAATATGTTCAGTTACTGTGACTTACAGTTCTCAGTTAAGGCAATTCAAATATATTCAGTTACTGTGACTTAAGGTTCTCAAGTGGTGTCAACTCAAATATGTTCAGTTACTGTGACTTACAGTTCTCAGTTAAGGCAATTCAAATATATTCAGTTACTGTGACTTAAGGTTCTCAAGTGGTGTCAACTCAAATATGTTCAGTTACTGTGACTTACAGTTCTCAGTTAAGGCAATTCAAATATATTCAGTTACTGTGACTTAAGGTTCTCAAGTGGTGTCAACTCAAATATGTTTAGTTACTGTGACTTACAGTTCTCAGTTAAGGCAGTTCAAATATGTTCAGTTACTGTGACTTAAGGTTCTCAAGTGGTGTCAACTCAAATATGTTCAGTTACTGTGACTTACAGTTCTCAGTTAAGGCAATGCAAATATATTCAGTTACTGTGACTTAAGGTTCTCAAGTGGTGTCAACTCAAATATGTTCAGTTACTGTGACTTACAGTTCTCAGTTAAGGCAGTTCAAATATGTTCAGTTACTGTGACTTAAGGTTCTCAAGTGGTGTCAACTCAAATATGTTCAGTTACTGTGACTTACAGTTCTCAGTTAAGGCAGTTCAAATATGTTCAGTTACTGTGACTTAAGGTTCTAAAGTGGTGTCAACTCAAATATGTTCAGTTACTGTGACTTACAGTTCTCAGTTAAGGCAGTTCAAATATGTTCAGTTACTGTGACTTAAGGTTCTCAAGTGGTGTCAACTCAAATATGTTCAGTTACTGTGACTTACAGTTCTCAGTTAAGGCAGTTCAAATATGTTCAGTTACTGTGACTTAAGGTTCTCAAGTGGAGGCAACTCAAATATGTTCAGTTACTGTGACTTAAGGTTCAACCTTAAATCCATGTGATTAAGTTAACAGAACTCAACGACATTGAGGCCATGCCATGCCTCATTTCTTTTAAGTTAATCAACTAAAAATTTTAAGTTAATCAACTCAAATATTTGCAGTTACTATAACTTAAGGTTCAGTTTTAAAATCCATGTGAAAAAGTTAACAGAAAAATAACTACACAAGCACATTATATCAACTTCAAACAACTCTTTTATTTTTTTCTATTCAAAGAGTATAAAAGAGTATACATATATAATCTGTATGTTAGCAATGTACAATAACACTGTAAACACCGTACACTGTTTTTGGACTATATATGTTAACAATACCGACCAGGTATTAGTGCCTTGCAAAGTGCAGATATGAAGTTTTCCCCTTTTTCTGTATGCATTTAGGAGGTTTTGTTCTTCATCGAAACTATTTATCTTACAAAAACATTGTGTTACAACTTCAAACTCTTTATATTTATTTCTATTCAAAGAGTATACATCTATTTATCTTACAAAAACATTGTGTTGCCCTCTCCAACATTATGGCAATGTTAAAATTGAAAATATATATATATAGAAAATATATATAGAAAATAAATACATGCATGTTATAACATGTACATACAATGTAATGTATATTACACATTTAATCCCTCTGGTCACAATAGTGTAATAATGTTTGTTATAAGGCTCTGAAAATGTTACTGAATGATGCATCAATGTATTTCCAGCAAATATTGAAATAATAAAGGGTCTCAATATGTGCAGTGCACATGACCAGAGCCGTTTACATCCTGGCTGAATTACTCAAATTTGTATAGTGTGGTCATAGAATGAGCAAACATGTTGACGGCAACTATTGTGACCGTTGGGATAACACAGTGTATCTATGTACAGTACAGAATAAAATGTATAGATTATCTGAAAATTGTCAATCCGCTTGGCACATGTAAAATTCACAAACGTTGTGCTGTATATTGGGTCCTGCCAATGTGGAACCAAAATACCAATACACATTACATGCTATACAGCTGGCAATACTGTTAATAGTGCACATACCTACATATGGAAATGCAGCTGCATGTATTTGCTCCATGATGTATCATGGAACAAGATGGTGTTTTCATTGAAAGAGTTAGTCAGAATGTCAGAGGCACCATCCGTCATTTAGAGCAGGCTATGTTTGCAGAATGATAACTAGAACACTACAGTACTCTGTACTAAGAACACTATACAGTACACTAACTATACTGCCCTGTCAAGGCAGACCGCAGTAACTTCCAAACAGTGAAACTGAGAAAAATGGCTTTAAAGTTTTTTGACTTGCCATCCAAAATGTGTTATAGGTAGATAGATGATAGTACCCAGATTTAACATGTATTAATGAAGTAATCTTTAGGCATACAAAAATATGACGTAGTTATTTTAATTAACCCCAAAAAAGCAGATACTGCACTCTGCTGCACGATTTCCTTAAATAATTATACAGGTAATGTACAGGCAAAGTGCAGTAACTTCAAATGCAATGTTGTTTTCCCTCCAGCTTTCATAACTTCACCTAGCCATTTTATTTGGATCATCATCATTCCAATATATTCAGGTATTAAATTTCATTTTCAAAATGGCTAGGTTAAGTTATGAAAGCTGGAGGGAAAACAACATTGTATTTGAAGTTACTGCACTTTGCCTGTACATTACCTGTATAATTATTTAAGGAAATCGTGCAGCAGAGTGCAATATCTGCTTTTTTGGGGTTAATTAAAATAATTATGTCATATTTTTGTATGCCTAAAGATTACTTCATTAATACATGTTAAATCTGGGTACTGTCATCTATTTACCTATAGCACATTTTGGATGGCAAGTCAAAACACTTTAAAGCCATTTTTCACTGTTTGGAAGTTACTGCGGTCTGCCTGGGTTTTGAGTGTGATTTTGTAGTTACTGCAGTTTTTAAAACCCCATATCTCCAAAACTGAGCGACATTAACATCTGAAACTTGGTCACAAGATAAAACATTTATTGACAAGGTCAATTTCACTCATAACAAAAT
>NC_140171.1:65775952-65798452 GCF_963971535.1 Notolepis coatsorum
CTATTCAACACCTCTCACCCTCTCACACCTTCACATACACCTATCACACCTCTCACACTCACACCTATCACACCTCTCACACCTATCGCACCTCTCACACCTATCACACCTCTCACACCTCTCACACCTTTCACACCTCTCACACCTATCACACCTATCACACCTCTCACACCTATCACACCTCTCACACCTATCACACCTCTCACACCTATCACACCTCTCACACCTCTCACACCTATCACACCTATCACACCTATCACACCTCTCACACCTATCACACCTCTCACACCTCTCACACCTCTCACACCTATCACACCTCTCACACCTCTCACACCTATCACACCTCTCACACCTATCACACCTATCACACCTATCACACCTCTCACACCTATCACACCTCTCACACCTATCACATCTCTCACACCTCTCACACCTATCACACCTCTCACACCTATCACACCTCTCAGACCTCTCACACCGATCCACCTATCACACATATCACACCTCTCACACCTATCACACCTCTCACACCTATCACACCTCTCACCTCTCACACCTATCACACCTATCACACCTCTCACACCTATCACACCTCTCACACCTCTCACACCTCTCACACCTATCACACCTCTCACACCTATCACACCTCTCACACCTCTCACACCTTTCACACCTCTCACACCTCTCACACCTATCACACCTCTCACACCTATCACACCTCTCACACCTATCACACCTCTCACACCTCTCACACCTATCACACCTCTCACACCTCTCACACCTTTCACACCTCTCACACCTATCACACCTATCACACCTCTCACACCTATCACACCTCTCACACCTATCACACCTCTCACACCTCTCACACCTTTCACACCTCTCACACCTATCACACCTATCACACCTATCACACCTCTCACACCTATCACACCTATCACACCTATCACACCTCTATACCCATTCTGCAATCTGTTAATAAAGTTGTACTTAAGTTATGCTTTTACATTATACTTACTTAATAAGTGAATAGTTCCAAGTCAATCAAAAACGATGAGTTTTATTTACTCAAAACATAATGCGGTTTACAGTCTGTATCTACTTAATTATCTTAAGTTGTACTTAATTTATGCTTTTACATTATACTTACTTAATAAGTGAATAGTTCCAAGTCAATCAAAAACTATGAGTTTTATTTACTCAAAACATAATGCGGTTTACAGTCTGTATCTACTTAATTATCTTAAGTTGTACTTAAGTTATGCTTTTACATTATACTTACTTAATAAGTGAATAGTTCCAAGTCAATCAAAAACTATGAGTTTTATTTACTCAAAACATAATGCGGTTTTCAGTCTGTATCTACTTAATTATCTTAAGTTGTACTTAAGTTATGCTTTTACATTATACTTACTTAATAAGTGAATAGTTCCAAGTCAATCAAAAACTATGAGTTTTATTTACTCAAAACATAATGCGGTTTACAGTCTGTATCTACTTAATTATCTTAAGTTGTACTTAAGTTATGCTTTTACATTATACTTACTTAATAAGTGAATAATTCCAAGTCAATCAAAAACTATGAGTTTTATTTACTCAAAACATAATGCGGTTTAGAGTCTGTATCTACTTAATTATCTTAAGTTGTACTTAAGTTATGCTTTTACATTATACTTACTTAATAAATGAATAGTTCCAAGTCAATCAAAAAAGATGAGTTTTATTTACTCAAAACATAATGCGGTTTACACTCTGTATCTACTTAATTATCTTAAGTTGTACTTAAGTTATGCTTTTACATTATACTTACTTAATAAGTGAATAGTTCCAAGTCAATCAAAAACTATGAGTTTTATTTACTCAAAACATAATGCGGTTTACAGTCTGTATCTACTTAATTATCTTAAGTTGTACTTAAGTTATGCTTTTACATTATACTTACTTAATAAGTGAATAATTCCAAGTCAATCAAAAACTATGAGTTTTATTTACTCAAAACATAATGCGGTTTTCAGTCTGTATCTACTTAATTATCTTAAGTTGTACTTAAGTTATGCTTTTACATTATACTTACTTAATAAGTGAATAGTTCCAAGTCAATCAAAAACTATGAGTTTTATTTACTCAAAACATAATGCGGTTTACAGTCTGTATCTACTTAATTATCTTAAGTTGTACTTAAGTTATGCTTTTACATTATACTTACTTAATAAGTGAATAATTCCAAGTCAATCAAAAACTATGAGTTTTATTTACTCAAAACATAATGCGGTTTAGAGTCTGTATCTACTTAATTATCTTAAGTTGTACTTAAGTTAAGCTTTTACATTATACTTACTTAATAAGTGAATAGTTCCAAGTCAATCAAAAACTATGAGTTTTATTTACTCAAAACATAAGAACACATCACACGAACTCAAGACATTCAAGTTAGTAGAACTTTCATAGAATATTGAGTATACCCTACTCAAACTAATTGATTATTTTGAACGTGCGGGTTTACAGTGCACACATGGACAGCGAGATAGAAAAAGGCTAAATGGATTGGGTGGGAAGTGATACCGAGAAAGTGTGAGAGGGAATGACAGAAACAGTGTGAAAGTGAGGAAGAAAGATAGCTAGCAGCAGAAGTGTGACGTTTGACTCATCTGCTTGGATCACTCTGCTGTGTTGCACATTTGGAGGGCTTAAATATGTACGCAAACACACATGCTGACGGAAGCACACGTGCGCACACCCTCGCTGGCAGTGCTTAGCGTTGTCAGTACGCCTTGAGAGTGGCCACCTGGGAGACAGACGTTCCTAATCTGATCACACAAGCAGGATGGCCCACACACACATGCGCACATTGCGGTGGTGAATATGCATATGTTTGTCTCAAGGCTCTGTACCATTATTACTATCTAAAATGTAATAATTGTGGAATATTACTGTAATGAGCTGTATGTGTATGATCCAAGCGTCCTATGATCCTCATAGGAGCATAACAGAAAAAAGCATTCCATGTGAAGGTATTCTGTATCTTTGCACTAATAAAGAAACTTGAACTTGAACTTGAACACGCACGCACGCACGCACGCACGCACATACACACACACACACACACACACACACACACACACACACACACACACACACACACACACACACACACACACACACACACACACACACACACACACACACACACACATTAGCTTGCAGAATTTGCCATTCCACAAAGGTTTGGTATTACCATGTGCTCCAATCAGCCAAGATGGAGGCTGATTTTGTGATGAGTGATGCATATTTCCACCGCATTACAGCATTTACAAATGTACACTGACACGGATAAATAATCCATTCATATAATAATTGTGATTTGCCTTTCTTGAAAAAGAAATCATATATTTTCCTATTTTCAGCAGGATAACATAATGTGGGTGTGGCTATAAAGGATATGTTGTGGATCCAAAGAGCCCTATTTTATTCAGATAATGATGTCAGTCTGCATGCATAGTAGCCCTTTCAATGCGGCACGGTGGTGTAGTGGTTAACACTGTCGCCTCACAGCAAGAAGGTCCAGGGTTCGATTCCCGCTTGGGGACCAGGTTTCCATGATGCCAGTTACCCAGGTGGGGTATCTCCCAGGCCTTTCTGTGTGGAGTTTGCATGTTCTCCCCGTGCTCGCAAGGGTTTCCCCCCCGATAAGATAAACCCAATGGAAAAACATGCACAACAATAGATCGCTAACGCTGTGGCGTCCTTGACGAAGACGGACAGGAGCACTTGGATTGGTCCCCTGGCGCGGCTCACGTTGACGCCTGTCTGCTCCCGGCTGCCCTTGGGGGGGAAGGACGACGGGATGGGTTAATCGCAGATATGAATTGCATGCATGCATCGCATGTGTGCCAATTGATGACCTCGGAGCAGGTCCTAAATTATTATAATGTGGTGATACAATTTCTGAAACTTGACCTCACTGTATAAACGTACCTATTGTAATTGTGGCGTGCCCAGGTATTGACAATAATTGCAATCTTGTCATGTGTCGTATATGATTTAATTGTACCCACGTTGTAATTGTACCCACGTTGTAAAAAGGTGTGGTATTAGAATGACTAGATTGTCCACAAAATTGCTAAAGAGGTCGGGGTCCTCGAGGGATGGGGATCGTGGCCAGTGGCGTCGTTTCAGTAAAAGGCAAGTTATGGCGAGGAGGGAGGGGGGGTGGGGGGTTGAAGGTGGATTTTTTTTTGGTGGATTTTTTTTGTCAAATCAGTTGTGCAATAGTCACTTTTGGTGAGTTGTTTCTATACAATTCAGTTATATGACATTTAGGTATGACACAGGACTACACAAGCATTTTTAGTATAGAAATGTGTCAACAGACTAAAGCAGGGAACCACAATATTTTGCATACAAATTATGGAGAATGTAATATCATAACTGTCTATTATTTTTCTTGCAATTGAGCCAATTTTCCTTAGGTACGGTTTTAAGGTTTGTGTTCAACAGAATGTAGTATCAAAAACACATTCACAAAAAGTATGGGTTACTGAATGCTGAACTGCACTGTTAAAATCACTAAGCCATTGTAAGACCTTACCTGTGTCCCTGTATCACTTGTCTCTGCTGCCCTTTGATTAAAAAACGTCCCTATGTCCATTTTCCTTTTTTCAGTTAGTCACAGTAAAAGTCACCTAGTAAAAGTGAGATAATTGACAATATCAAAACATGCTAGGGCTGTACCGAATAGTTCGAAGCTTTGTTCATAATGTTGACATTAGAATTCTAAATCAACATAAAAAATTGCAATTATAATTCTTTTATTTTTTATTTAATTTTTTGCCAAGGTATGGGCCATGGCGAGTGCCATACATTGCCATACCAGAACGACGCCCCTGATCATGGCTGCCTTGTCTGGAGATGGCGGGGGCTCAAGATGTTCACTATATAGTATATATATTTGTTTTTCTTTTTTTCCCGTTCCTTCCTTTGTATAATTTAGTTTGTATTATAACTATTTAATTTGTATTCATTGAATATTAGGTGTCTTGTCATTATGGTTATTATTGTTATTATTATTATTATTATTATTATTATTATTATTATTATTATTATTATTATTATTATTATTATTATTATTATTATTATTATTATTATTATTATTATTATTATTATTATTATTATTATTATTATTATTATTATTATTATTATTATTATTATTATTATTATTATTATTATTATTATTATTATTATTATTATTATTATTGTTGCTGTGTCTGTCCGGTGATGTCTTGTTTGTTATTGTGGTAACTGTATTGTGCTGTGTTTTTGTTTCATGTAAAAAAAAATAAAAAATAAAAGATTTGATAAAAAAAAATTAAAAACATTGCTAAAGAGTTATCAAACGATGAAAGTTTTATTTACTGCCAGGCACAGCGTTCAAAAGCACTTTCCAAAGTTCATAAATTACTCTCTCAAGTTTTCCCTAGTCCAGATCAACACGGGATGTCCTAGGTTCTTTACCTGAGTTTCAAAAAGTTATTCAAAATACAGCTTACATTAAAAAAAAATTTATTAAAGCAAAGTCTTCATTTAAAGGACTCTGTGTTCAGTTTTGGCTTGCAGATATTTTCAAAAGTTGTGATCTCTCCATTCTCGCTGTCTGTCTGTTCCTCTGTCTCCCGGTCCGCGTTTTATGAATGAAACACAAATCGCCTCTCTCACGCCCACACTGTGTGACGTCAGAGAGGCGAGGGCCAATCCACACCACAACAGCGGCCATTTTAAATCGAGAGACAGACTTTACCACACCTACTCGGCATGGTTGCATGTTTTTAATCACGTTCTAATCAAACGGTTTAAAGGAACAGTATTCTTAAAAATGTTACTATTACACATGGTTATTCATTCTGATCTTTCCATGAGTCAAACACCGGTACCAAAAATGGAGACTTAACTTTGTCAGCAAGACATTCAACGCACAAGATATTACATTCCATATTATTTAGCCTTTGACTAATAATTAAAATGACTTTACATTCCAACATTATCTTACAATCTTACTTAACCGTTGTCAATGCATATTCAATACTGAGACATTATTTTCACCAAGAATATACCATAATTCAAATGAATAGTAACAACTCAAGTTAACAGAACAGTAATATGTGGTTTGTTAATATGTACGTTCACCCTGAAAAATGAAATAACTTGGTTATACTTTGGACTAAAATTGTGTCATCTTACAGTCATAATTTTCACATTTTACAGATTCATTCTCATAATGCTGGGGCATGTTTTAATAAGGCCCTGTCCACACGAGCGCTGGATTTAATATAACCATGATTGTATGTGCGCAGTTGCACTGTTCGGCCACACACAACCGGGGATTTGCTACACTGCAACCGCGGTCTTGAAAACCGGAGCCCAGGGTGAAGTTTTGCGGTTTTGCAGTTGCGTGTGGGCATAGCAACCGAGGTTATTCCCAGTGTTTACAGCAGAGCTGTCGCAATTATTTCCCATGTTCACGGCAGACTGTCAAACAATAGCAAGTTAGCAACCGAGTGCGGGGTAGAGAGATTAGAGCAGAGCCAGCTACACCAGTGTTTACAGCAGAGCTGTCCCAAGTAGCGTTATATGAAAATGATTGTAACAAACTTTTGTTCTAAACGTATCGTCTGTGTTGAAGAGTGTTGTGATCGACTGATGTCTGTTGTCGCATTCCTGACCTGATGCTCAGTAAACATGTAGCTGCGGCTAAACTAAACTCATGTGTTGTCAAGTTATTGTTATAAGGAACCCAGTCCAGACTGCATCCCCTTAACAATTGTTTGTATTGAGCCGTATTGTATTGTACCCATTCTGCAATGTGTTAAATAACGTTTGCATCCATTCATAGCGGTAACGTTACCACATTACGTTAGCATTTAAGCTATATACTATACATAGATATAGCCATTCACATTAGCATGTAGCTAACAACACCGGCGGTCTTTTGTGAGACTAAACTATCCGCTCTTGGTGGTAAATTGTGTTGCTGATGGTTTTGTTTCATCAACAAATGAGAGGCAAAACACACAGTGAATGTATCCGTTTGTTTATTGCACTTTTTATTGCAGTTTCTTTCTTTGCTGAAAAATATATCCAAAATGACATTTAAAGATGGCGGCTAAACAGGAAGTGTAGTGAGCGTTCAACCTTTTCTGATTGGTTGAAATGGCCTTCATGTCTGAACAACATCGCCGCCTACTGCTTTGACATTGTACTACATGTATCGGTTTGCTGGTTTTCCAGGCGGCGTGAGTACGCAATTATATGCGGTTGTTCACCTGTGTGGACAGCAGTGATGCCAGTAACGCGTTACTAAGTAACACGTTATTGTAATCTGATTACTTTTCCCCGAAAATAGTAATCTAACGCGTTAATCTTTAAAAGCCAGTAATCTGATTGCAGTTACTTGTCCAAGTGGCTGTGCATTACTATTTCGTTACTATCTCATCATAAATTCATAATGCAGGCGGAATGCAGTATTTTATTTAGTTTTCGACAGTCAAAAATACATTTTGAGCTGTTTTTCTTTTGGGAGTGACGTGGTGTGGCAGTGAAAGGGTTAAATACAAGAATGTGTCCCGCGGCGTGACTGGTCCCTCTGTCTGTGAGTGACTCTGCTCTGGTCCAATCACATTCCCCATCCACAGTCTGCGAATCAGAGGCAGAGTAGGGCGGGTCTTCACAGCACGTCATGTGACATATGCGCCAATCGTGTGACAGCAGGGCTCCGTCATCGGAGAATTCCACCCCAAAACGCTTGGCAAAAAAAGATGACTTTTGCGGTTTCTGTTCAGAATTCCACCCCAAAACGCTTGTCTAAACGTAGCCTCAGTCACTACTTCACGGCGGAGGAAACAAAATACTGTCTACCGCTAAAAACAGCACATCCAATTGCATTGAAAGCATCTGGAATCACAACACTAGCCGACGCTTCGACTAGGTACAGGAGGGTTGATGGTGGCAGAGCAAAAGCTCTTATTTGCCAGATTTACAGTTAATTTACATGTTAAAGAGAGACTGATTGTATGTTTATAGAGAGACATTTATAAAAACAATTTAATAGTTACAGTTGATATAATTGTTAATTGAATAGTTCAGCCTGCATTTGTTAGATGTGATACACTGGTTTTGTAAAACCACTGGCTGGCTGCTCTAATGCTGTGAGCATAGACTGTTGCTTTACCATACTTGATGGTACAGAAGCTGAAGCACTAGTTTAACAATTTACGCTATGTGCAGAGAAACAAGTTAAAAACAATTTATGCACTTTCAATAAAGCGTTTAAAAAAAAACTGTTGGGGGAACGACGACGACTTCGTAACCTAGTTACTTTCAAAGTAACTAAGTTACTCTGATAATCAAGTAATCAGTAAAGTAACTTAGATTACTTTTTAAAGGAGTAATCAGTAATCAGTAATCAGATTACTTTTACAAGTAATCTGTGGCATCACTGGTGGACAGAGGTATATTTTTTTCAAACTTCGGTTACATTAAATCCAGCGCTCGTGTGGACAGGGCCTAAGACCATTTGCTGCCTGTAGGCAGCAAACCATCCTATTTGCCTCCTGCTGGCTTTACTGTTTGCTCAGCTGAGTAACGCCTTTGTCATAAATTCCTTAGTCTTTTGTTATAAGAATCTAGCCGAGGCTTGGTTCCTGTTCCTGTGTCATCTCCAACAGATGGTCGCATTAATCAAAGGCTTGTATGCAAATTACCACAGCTGAAAGGCGTCTAATCTTGATCACACAGAATGCCCCTAGACAGAGAGTCTGTTTAACCTGACCTTTGACCTGGAGCATGAGATTCTATCTAGCCAGACAGCTTATGAAGTTAATTAAGAATAGATTTAACGTTTTTGAATACCACACATGCTCTCTACCTCATAATTTTTTGGACACTTCATTTACATTCTTGTCACAGTTCCTACCTGGCTATTCCATCCCTTCCCCCCCCCCCCTCTCTCTCTCTCTCTCTCTCTCTCTCTCTCTCTCTCTCTCTCTCTCTCTCTCTCTCTCTCTCTCTCTCTCTCTCTCTCTCTCTCTCTCTCTCTCTCTCTCTCTCTCTCTCTCTCTCCCTTCTCTTGTTAGTCTGGTATGGAGTGCAGGTGTGCTGCTGTCAGCGGAGCAGCTGATTGACGTCTGTGGGCCAATTACGTCAATGATATAACATGGTAAATGTTAAGAGTAGTTACAGTTTATCAATGTTACAGAATATATGTTTTGATAATGTGAAGTGTGTGTTTAGTAGGGACACAACTTTAAATGTCGTGGCTTGTGTGTGTCATTTGGAAAGCGAATGATGGAGTGTGTTTTGATTGTGGGGGCGGTGGTCTGGGGCTCGCGGGACGGTGGTCTGGGGCTCGCGGGACGGTGGTCTGGGGCTCGCGGGACAGTGACCTGGGGCTCGCGGGACGGTCCACACACCGCTATCAGTGTTCTTCTTCCCCGCCAATGAAGTATTCACCCAAAGACCCATTACCGTGGCAACAACTACCGCACTACCGGTAGAATAAGTGCCGAGAACCGTGGGAAGTGATGCAAACTGTCTTGTCGTGTTTTGAACATTTATGTTGTGTTGATGGAATTACGTTAATATAGAGAGATGAAAACAATACGTTATTTCGATTGATATGAATTGGATAATGCTGGCTGCAGGCTGTTAGCAGAACTAGCGTAACGCGCTGTTTGGGCCTAGAGTCAGTGGCCAATCAGATCGCGCAAACCGAACGCGGAAGTGCAACTCCGTTAGGGAAAATATACATGCGTCCAGGTCCGGGGTGCCTTTTGCTTTTTCCAAATCCAACAGTGCAAAAATGCTTCCGCATTCGTCATCGGAGGTACCGTAGTGGCGTGCGGTAATGCGCCTTTCATTTTCCTTCACGCAGCGCCCAGCGGCGGCGTGCTCGCTCAGGTGCGTGCGTGCGCCGGCGTGCTCGCGAGGTGCTCGCGAGGTGCTCGCGCATGCGCATGAGATCCCGCCTTAACAATATATATAAGTCACCGCCCCAAATTCAGTATCCAGAAATAGCTCAATTGGCAAGATGCCATGGCTGTGGATCCTACAGCTAGTTGCTGGTGAGTTCGAATCCTGTCAAATATATTTTTTTTAACGTGATTTTTTTTTAACGTGTATTCTTTCGCCGGTTAAGGTTAGGCATGGTTAAGGTTAAGGTTAAGGTTAGGCATTGTTTCGGAGTTGGTTAAGGTTAGAACGGTTAAGTTTAGGCGCTGTTAAGGAGCTGGTTAAGGTTAGAGTTTGTCAAAGAGAATGGCAATATTCTTTCTATGGTTAAGGTTAGGCATGGTTAAGGTTAAGGTTAAGGTTAGGCATTGTTTCGGAGTTGGTTAAGGTTAGAACGGTTAAGTTTAGGCGCTGTTAAGGAGCTGGTTAAGGTTAGAGTTTGTCAAAGAGAATGGCAATAGACAGCCTATTTCCGCGCGACAGCTCCCAAAGCGGGCCTGAAAAGAAAGGCGCTTTACCGTAGTGGCGTGCGGTGACGAATGCTTCCGCATTTTTGCACTGTTGGATTGGGAAAAAGCCACACGCGTCCGGGGTTGCCGGAATCGGCCCAGAATGCGGAATGACTGACTGCCCGGAATCGGCCCAAGTACACTGGGCCAGTTCCGGCTGCCCGAAGCCTAGCCGACACTGCCAGCATTGGGCCGGAATCACCCCAGATAAACTATCAGAACTTGCCAATGCAATACTGGTACTACACAGTAAATTCCGCAGAGTACATTTTACTCAAACTGAGTACATTTGACTCAAACTGAGTAAAATGTACTCAGTTTGAGTAAAATTTACTTTGCGAAATTTACTGTGTACCCAGTATTCTGCCAGAGCTACCCCACTATCTGCCTATGACCGTATTTACCGGAAATACAGTAGGAAATGGTTGATTGGTAATACAAAACCACATATATTTAAGGACCCTTCCCTTTACCAATGCAGTATTTACATGTCCCTCATTGAAAAATCCAGAAGTTTACATGCTGTCTCCTACCTCACTGAAGTATATTCTCAGTGTATGTGACCTGGATGCTTCAAGTTTCCACATCAGTTAGCAGATGAATGTGAAACAGCCTAGTGTCAAACTCTGCACATTGTACACAATATACATCATTCTGCAGTGAAGCTCAAATATCAAGTAAAGTAACAGCTTACCCCCATACATGCGTACTACTTTTTCCAGTAAAAAATTACACCATGAATAGATTATATTTAAACATTTATTAACAAAAGAAATATCATTGTTACAACTCAAATTTGTTTACTTGCTGTTTTCTATTGGAGTTCAACTGGAGTACAACAGCATGTGTTCTCAGCAAAGTCCAACAACTGTTCTGGTATAAAGCTCTGAACCCAACCGGCCTCTATGGCGGACAACGCCCTCCAATGAAATGCAGGTAAGTTATAAGAAACCCATTGTTAACCCATTGTTCCCCTGTAACAGTCTTCTCCCAGAGTCCATACCCCAGGGTTAGAAATAAAAAAAAAATTCAAGGGCTTTTTTTGCCCCCCTTAATTGATTTTCGGGTTTTTTTTTTTTGTATTTCGGGGGCACAACATTTTTATAATGAAAATTAACATAAAGATTATAAAACATTGTTGATTTTTTACAGTCTTCGTCCCTATGTTTGATAACGTAATGTTAATGTCTCCATATATAGGGCTCTATGCTAACCCTTTTCCCAAGGAGCACATGTGCTCCTAAATAAAATGTTAATAAATAAAATCTAAATACAAATTTAGGAGCACACAGAAATTTAGGAGCAGAGTGACAATTTTTCAAGTAACACACACATTGATTGATTGATTGATTGAAAAGTTTATTAACAGATTGCAGAATGGGTACAGTACAGTACAGCTCAATACATACAATTGTTAAGGGGATGCAGACCAGAGAAAGACTTTCGTCTTGTTTACATCAGGGTCCCCCATTTTCAATTCATCATAACATATATGACATACATGACATACAGATAGACAGTACTGCTACATCTATACATTTATGACATATCAGATTTGCACACACACACACACACACACACACACGATGTGTGACATGGCTTTGTTTCATGTTTTGAGGTACCTTCAATTATCTGTAAATAATACATACATACTCTATCTAAATAGATTAAATATGATTGTCCCTGAGGGCAAGTTGTGTTGTTGTCAGATCGATCAATGAAATACGTTGCGCGCTCAGCGCTGTGGAATGAAGGAAATGCGCATCGGGATCATTTGGATGTTATTCTTTGGAGTTGTGTTACAAATGGAACGGTCTTTCCCCGCCGAACACAAGTTACTTAACGTTACACAGGTCGCGCTATGAAGATGCTTACCTTGCTAACGTTAAGATAGCAGTGTAACTTAATGTTACACAGCACTATGCATGCTTGCACCCTTAACACGCAGCGGCCCCGCCTCCCTCCCCCCCTCTTTGCATTCCACCCAAAAACTGAATTTCAGTCCAGTTTCTTAACTATTAACAGCGGAGCTGTTTTGTAATCTTCACTCTGCAAGTAAATGATTTTTCCGGTTCGCACACACACATATTATTAGGGGCAAATACGGGGGAAATGCTCGCACTGTAGAGCATATATATAATTATATATATAATTAGTAAACTGTCGGGGGCTTTTATTGCCCCCCTTAACTGATTTTCGAGGGCATTTGGTCAATTTTCGAGGGCATTTTGCCCCAAGCCCCCGTTAATTTCGAACCCTGCCATACCCAACCTTACTATATATGTCAGGGACGTGTGTGTGTGTGTGTGTGTGTGTGTGTGTGTGTGTGTGTGTGTGTGTGTGTGTGTGTGTGTGTGTGTGTGTGTGTGTGTGTGTGTGTGTGTGTGTGTGTGTGTGTGTGTGTGTGTAAAGTACTTGACTAATTGTACTTCGTTACAATACTTAAGTACTGTTTTCGGGGATTTGTACTTTACTCAAGTAGTATTAGGTTTGCTGATAGGTCCTTGTGCAAGACTAGAAAGCGGGGATCTTTGATTAAACACCTGCTATCAGAAGAATAGACAGTCAGAAAAAAAGTTTTTACTTTTAACTACATTTAAAAGTAGAAACGTTGACTTTTACTCAAGTGTGTTTTTAGCCAGATACTCTGACTTTTACTTGAGTAAGATTTTGAGACGGTACCCATACTATCACTTAAAGGAAAACTCCAACATTTTGAGAGACAAGAAGATAGATACCAGTCTCCTCTCTGTGCGTTGAGTAGAAAGCTATCTGGCTGCATGTTAGCCTAGCTTAGCACAATGAATGGAAGCGGGCATGACTGGGTAGCATAGGCATTGTCCAACTAACCTCTCCCGAAGACTACCCAGTCATGTCTGCTTCCATTAATTGTGCTAAGCCAGATAGATTTCTACTCAACACACAGAGAGGAGACTGGTATATATCTTCTTGTCTCTCTCTGGAGAAGACGGTAAGCATGAATATGATCAGTTTCACATTTTGTCTACCTATGGTGGTAATTACAGACTATTCCTTCTAAAAAAAACACATTTGAATATCTATTATTGCTCATTCTGTAAATATACCTACACCAACATACATATATCTATCTTCTTGTCTCTCTCTGGAGAAGACGGTAAGCTAATTTCCCAAAATGTTGGAGTTTTCCTTAAGTATAATTTCTGGATACTTTTTACACCCCTGTGTGTGTATGTGTGTGTGTGTGTATGTGTATGTATGCGTGTGTATGTATGTGTATGTTTGCATGTGTATACGACAGTGGTTTGGTAGGTAGAGCAGTCGTCTGGTTATCCGGAGGTTCCCGGTTTGATTCCCACTCCTGGGTAGATAGAAAGATAGAGAAAAGTAGGGGGTGGGGACAGATAGTTAGTTAGATACACCATAAGTTAGATGAACAGACAGATGGGCGGTACACTGGTGTCACCAGGGTGGATTTTTCAATACAGTCTTCACCGTGATAAATCAATAAATTGTGATAGTGTGTAGGCTATTATAAGTGAAATAATGAGTCTGTAAACAATTATTGGAAAGATAATTTGTGTCATGCACAAAGTAGATGTCCTGTAGTTTTAATGACTTCAACATTCAGTAAGTATATGTGACAGACTACAACTTACTAAGAATGATCTCGTCTCAAGGCCCGCTCTCTCCTTCCTCCGTCTCTGTCTGATGCAAGCTGCAGCCATCTTTTGATGCATTTGTCTATGTCTGCATCAGATGCACTTTTACTGCTCCCATTGTGTCTCACGGACCCTAAATTTGTGCTGCAGACATTATGCCTGTAGACTGCAGGTTCGAGTTACTTGCACTCTCTCACACACACGTTTTTTCGCTCTCCCTGGAAACAGGTGTTGTTCCAGGAGACTTGAAAGTGGCAAAAGTTATACCTCTGTTTAAATCTGGTGACTCATCCTTATTTTCCAATTACCGTCCAATTTCGTTATTACCGTCCATGTCTAAAATATTGGAGAAGCTGGTTTATACCAGAATTTTGAAACATCTTAATGACAATAATATATTATATGAACATCAATACGGTTTCAGACAAAAACACTCTACGTACATGGCTCTCTTACAGTTTATAGATCAAATCACAGATGCACTAGACCAGGGGTGGCCAACCAGTCAGAGACTAAGAGCCACAAAAAAATGACTGTGGTACCACAAAGAGCCACACCATATACCAGCGTTTCTCAACCTTTTTTTTCAGTCACGGCACCTTTCATGTGTTTATAGGTCTCACCCTCTGGCCTCTGAAGTTGCTAATGTCTTTTTTATTTGGGCCTCACAGGGTTAAAAGTACCCTGTGAGACCCACGGTTGCAAAATTACAAAATCACTTTTAGCCATTTAAAAAAATAATGTTTATTTAAAATTTTTTAAAGGGGAACTATTTTACTATTTCTTTCACTATTTGGGCACTATTACACAATTCCTGTGAGTCTATGGAACACCTAGGTTTTTAAAAAAAAAAATGCATTGTTTTGTATTTCTAATAAAGTACTAAAAACCGCATTTTTCTACCTCAAGATCTTAAGCCGTTTTGAGGCTGGGCTCCAACCACTGTGTGGCCTGGTGCCAACTGCCACATCAACTGCCACATTATTATGCAGCTGAGAAATCTCTGACATCACAGATATGCACATTTTCAGATGACTCAGTTCAGTGAGGGTGAATATTGTGAGAGGAGAATTGGAAGAATTCGCCAATATGAGAATTAGAGACATATATCCTATTAATATAAGTCCACATAGCTAAGAAACAATGGTAAACACTGAAAAAAGCCATTTATAAGATAGTTCCCCTTTAAGCACATGTATAGTCAATTGGTCCTGTTGTTCAGCCTCACAATGCTATTTGATAGTAAATGTGTTTATATGTCCCACCCTCTGGCCTCTGAAGTTGCTAATTTCTTTTTAATTTGGGCCTCACAGGGTTAACCTCTTAAGCCCGAGATATACAGTAAAAGTGTATATTTTCAGCATTATGTTTGTTTACCAATTATTTTAACTGTTATTAGTGAAATATAAGATTATAGAAATCTCAGGGCATTGAGTCGGAAACCGGCGCATATTGACAGGAGGAAGTGGCACATCCAAAAGTGAGTGTAGTCTTTTGAAGGAAGAGACTCAGGGCTTTCAAATTTCGAAAAACTACCCTACCCAGCTCACACCAGCCCCTGTCAATCATCTGACTTCTGGATTTACTTTTTAATTTCTCTTATTTTTTGGGATTATCTCCCACAAACCTGAACGTTATTGCCATAAAACAGAACGCAGTTAGTTTCTCTACCTTTCTGTGAACGTCTTGCAAAAAACGGTGTTGCAATATGATGAAAAATGGTGGAGAAATTTACATTATAAAAAAGATGGCAGAATTCAGTACTGTATCTACAAAACCTTCTGTTTAATCATCTTCCCTTTATTCATTTGCTTAGATTTTTCAGGTCTGGTCAATTTTAGCATGGTGTTATTTACAGTCAAAGATAATTTTTTTTTTAAATAGAATTGATATTCTCCTTTGGTTCATTACAATTTACTCAAGCCTAGTAACAGACACACTATTTCTGACACTGATCCATATATGTCCCTAGATTCAGATACCAAGAACATGCAAATGGACCATTTAAAAAAAAAATTGTAAATGTTTATTCTACGTCCTTATGGAATGAGTGACGTAAAAAAAAAAAAAAAGTAAAAAAAAAAAAAAAGTAAAAAAAATATTAAAAAAATTATTTTTTTTTATTTTTTTTTATGGATGGAAGAGCCGCACATTGACGGGCAAAGAGCCGCATGCGGCTCGCGAGCCGCGGGTTGGCCACCCCTGCACTAGACAATAAGCAATTTTCAATTGGTATATTTCTGGATCTATCCAAAGCATTTGATACTGTGGACCATAAAATACTTATATCAAAGCTTCAGAGGTATGGTTCGGCTGGCGACGTGATTAAATGGCTCAGTGACTATCTTTATAATAGGGAACAGTTTGTTTCCATAAATGGCGATGACTCTGACAGGGCAAAGCTAGTCTGTGGGGTTCCTCAGGGCTCTATACTTGGCCCCCTTTTATTTTTGATTTATATAAATGATTTTGCTTGGGTATTTCCTAGAGTATTCTCGGTCTTGTTTGCTGATGACACCAACCTTATAATGTCGCATGAGAATTTTGCAGTATTAATTAGGGAAGCAAATGATGGTTTATCTTGTGTCTCAGATTGGTTCCAGACTAATAAGCTATCGTTAAATGTAGAAAAATCTAATTTGATTGTATTTTGTAATAAAAGTAAAAGTTATTCGAAAAAGGAGGCAAAGCTATTAATCAGTAACACCGAAATCAAACAAGTAACTTCAACAACGTTTTTAGGGATCTTAGTTGATGATAAACTCAATTGGAAAAAACACATTGATCATGTTTGTAAAAAAGCAATGAAGTCAGTAGGTATAATTAGGAAGGTGTGATAAATAGAAGTTGTTTTTTAATCCTGTATTATAGTCTTATCTTTCCTTACATATCTTATAGTAACATAATATGGGCTAGCACTCATTCATCTCATCTTAAAAAAATTATTTTACTTCAAAAAAGATTTGTTAGACTGGCAACCATCTCAGATCGATTTGAACCATCTGCTCCTCTTTTCAAGAAACTAAACATTCTGACTGTGTCTGAGGTTAATTCTTTACAGATATGTATATTTGTGTACAAATGTGACCGAGACCAGCGAGCGTGCCTACAAGTCGGCGTCCTGAGTTCTGAGTAAAATGGCTTTTAACATGTGCAATGTTCAATGAAATAGAAAAATAAATAATACAATTTGTTGATTAATCCCACTGGTCACAATGGTGACCGTAATAATGTTTTTGTTATAAGGCTCTGCAAATGTTACTGAATGATGTAGCAATGTATTTCCAGCTAAATTGAAATAATAAACAAATAAAGGGTCTCAATTAAATATGTGGTAGTGGAAAGAACCTGTGGGAGGATTTCAACAAGATAAATGCGACAACAGTGCAAAATATTTCACTATAATATTTCAAAGCAAAAAAAGAAAAAGAAATTATAATTATAATTATAATTTTTTTTTTAATGCTGCCCCCTGTGCCTATGCAAATGCCCCCGCGTGCCTATGCAGGCACGCGTGCCTAGGGTTGCCTACCCCTGGTTTAGATTATAGTAGTATAGCATAATGACAGAGTTGAAACTGTATATTGTATTAGCATGTCTATTATTATCATGCACATCTTATGCCTTCTTATATTATACAATATTAACGAATACACTGAAACGGTGCTTGACTATGTCTGTACTCTGGTAGAAGAAACAATCCCCTCCACCACAATTAAAATCTACCCAAATCAAAAGCCCTGGGTAGACAAATCCGTCCGTGAGGCTCTGAAAGTGCGCACATCAGCCTACAACACCGGGCTGGTGACAGGCAACATGGAAGAACACAAGATGGCAAGATACAACGTCAGGAGAGCAGTAATAGAGGCAAAACGGCGTTACAGGGATAAAGTCAGGCTGACTCTAGAGGCATGTGGCAGGGCCTCAGAACAATGACAGATTACAAAGGCACCTCCCTCAAACTGAACAGTGACATCTCCTTAGCAAATGATCTCAATTCCTTCTATGCGAGGTTTGAGGCTGTGAATAAAAACACCAGCCTACAAACCACGGCAATGGGGGGGGGGGTCTGCTGATGGAGACTCAGTGTTCAGGGTAACAGAGCATGAGGTGAGACGGATATTTAAAAAAGTGAATATCAGGAAGGCAGCAGGACCGGACGGCATCCCCGGCCGCGTCCTAAAAGTCTGTGCCGACCAACTGGCCCCGGTATTCACTGACATCTTCAACCTGTCCTTGGAACAGGCTGTCATCCCCACCTGTCTGAAGAAGTCCACCATCATCCCTGTACCCAAAAAATCTACGCCCGCTTGCCTCAACGACTACCGCCCTGTAGCCCTCACCTCCATAGCCATGAAGTGCTTTGAGAAGCTAGTGAAGGGCTACATCTGTTCCTCCCTCCCCATCAACCTGGACCCTCTGCAATTTGCATATCGCCCCAACAGGTCCACGGAGGACGCCATAGCCCATGTGCTGCACACAGCAGCATCACACCTGGACAAGAGGCAGGGGAACTATGTGAGAATGTTGTTCATCGACTACAGCTCAGCATTCAATACCATAGTCCCCTCCAAACTCATAGCCAAGCTCAGGGACCTGGGCTTGAACTATGACCTCTGCCAGTGGGTCTTGGACTTCCTGACGGGCAGACCCCAGGTGGTAAGAGCAGGCAACTGCACCTCCTCATCCATCACGCTCAACATAGGGGCCACCCAGGGCTGTGTTCTGAGCCCCCTCCTCTACTCCCTGTACACTCATGACTGCGTAGCACAGCGGAACAACAACACCATCATAAAATTTGCTGATGACACAGTAGTGGTGGGCCTGATCTCTGCCAACGACGAAAGGGCCTACCTGGAAGAGGTAGAGAATCTGTCACAGTGGTGTCAGGAGAACTGCCTCTCCCTGAACGTCAGCAAAACAAAAGAGATGATTGTGGACTTCAGGAGGTCGGGGGTCAAGGACTACAGCCCCCTCAGCATCGACGGGGCACCGGTTGAGAGAGTGAACAGTTTCAAGTACCTCGGAACCCACATATCCAAGGATTTGACATGGACCACACACATTGACAGTGTTGTGAAGAAGGCACGACAACGCCTCTACTTCCTCAGGCGCCTAAGGAAGTTCCAAGTCAGTCAGAAGATCCTTATGAACTTCTACTCATGTACAATAGAGAGCATCCTGACTGGCAACATCACCTCCTGGTTTGGGAATAGCACTGCACAAGACCGTAGCAGACTACAAAGAGTGACACGTTCAGCCGAACGCACAATTGGAGGGGGGCTTCCAACCCTCCAGAACATTTACAATAAGCGGTGCAAGGGGAAGGCTAAGAGAATTATTAAGGACTCGAGCCACCCGAACAACTGCCTCTTTGAACTGCTGAGGTCAGGCAAGCGATACCGGAGTCTTAAGGCGAGCACAGAAAGACTCAGAAGAAGCTTCTATCCCCAGGCCATCAGGCTGCTAAACGAACAATAAACACTATGCAACAACCATCAAATGCACACAGCACACACACCCACACGCACACACTCACTTAAACAAACAACACACTGCAGCACCCACTCTCCACACTTTAGATCACACAAACACACTTTATATTTATTGATAAAGGATTTGCACTACAACTTGTACACCTACTGTAAATTGTACCTAAATTGCACCTCATCCCATTTCTGCCTTGCACTATATAGTATTGTATATTAGTACACTGCACAGTATTGTATATTGTATATTATATGGTAACTCAGTTACGTCTATTCTGCATCGAACATTGTACATATGTCTATACTGAACACTGTGACCTAATTTTTTTTACTTCTAATTTACATGCTATACTATGTTATTTTATTTCATACTTATCTTGTCTTGCACAGTCTCTGGAGCGTAACAGTAAGAAGCATTTTGTATAAAGGTATTCTGTACTTCTGTATGACAACTATTAAAGAAACTTGAACTTATTACCTGTTTTTTATGTATTTTATTATTAGTATTATTGCACAATCGATGCGGGCATGACCACCCGCATTTCACTGTATGCCCTGGTATGTATGTGACGAATAAACCTCTTGAATTTATTTGATATTGTCTGCTGATTTGTCATGCAATGATAATATTTCTATTACATACTATTATCATACTACTGCTATTACATACTATTATCATACTGCAAGGGGGGGGGGTACAGGTAGTAAAAACAACACAAGCAGTGTAAACAAATAGGTCAATATAATTTTATTTAATAAATAAAGGTTTTCAATTAAATTCAATAACTGAAATATACATTATTCACAAGTAGTGTTATTGTCCTCCTTGGGTTAGTCCACCTCCTATTAGTTCTAAACTACTATTAGTTTAGACTAGTAGTCTACTACAATACAAAGTGTTTGATTTTGTATCTGATCTGTCATGACAGCATGGCTGTCACAGCACTTAATTATGTTAATACTATTCAGGGGAGAGGTGTGGCTGGGAGGTATTGTTTACGCCCAGCAGAAACCTGGTGTAGGTGTCAAAATGTGGCTAAACTTTGAGAGCTGTTTTCTCTGCTTCAATCTCTGGGAAAAAAAGACTGCTACAAGATTTAAAATGAGCACATCACAATAATAACATTCTCAGATTTCAAAGTATGACACATCATTTGAAAGCTTATATTCTGTACTTTCACAATCTGGAAAAATCTGGAAAATGAAAATGCAGACATGTTGGCACAATCGCTGGACTCGGTCACAAATGCATTCATGATCACAATCTACCAAATGGTTTTAATAGTTTTTTCTCTCTTTTAATTCAGATGTTCATTCATATGTTACATGTCAGTCCAGGGACCTGCATATACCTTATTGTGGTACTTCACTTTGGCAGTTCTCAGTGAGGTATAGAGGGTCCAATCTTTGGAATGCAGCTGATCCTATGCTGAGGAAATCTCCATCTCTGCTTATTTTTAAAGCAAACTACAAAAATATCATATCCAAAAGTAGTATCGCCCCTCTATGGTGAGCTGCTAGGGCTGGAGCTCTGGACTTGAACTGTGCTGCACTGTATCCATGTCCCCCACCACTGCACTTTACTTTTTGTTGTCTCACTGTTCTGTCCTATTTTGCACTTATTTATTTATCATTATTATTATTATGTTGTTCCTATTTGTGGAAAAATCAATCATGCACTGAAATGTCAAATCACATTCCATTTGTACCTGTACAATATGGTGAATAAAGAAATCTGAATTTGAATCTGAATCTGAATCTGAGTAGATAGATAAATAGGTCATACATGTAGGTATGCATTTGGTTATGTGGGTGGGTAGGTTTGTAGGCAGGTGGGTGGGTTGTTATATATTATTATGTACGCTGTATACAGTATATGCATGTATGTACTGTGTGTATGTATGTTTGTATTAACACATATCTTTTGAATGTATTCTGGTATTTTATAATATGCATATTTTTGTATTTTTGTATGTTTGATTTTATAAAACAGGGGAAGTTCTTGATAAGCCTCTAGGCTTCTAACTTCTCCTTCACAATCGTTATAACTTATTATGTATTGTTTTTACTTCTGTTTAACTGTGTTAATAAACAAACAAACAAACAAAACAAACAAACAAACATAGGTTAGTTGTACTGTGATCACATAATCTGAATATTGAAAAATGTAGCTATACTATAATACGTTAGTAGATAGTCTAGGCCAGTGATTCTCAATATTATTTTGCATATCTAGGACCTCTAATTTAGTCCACATCGCATGGCCAAGACCTTCCTCATCCAGCTTAATACTGTCCTTCTGAAGCTCTAGCATCAAGTCATTAGTGGCCATGAACATAGAGAGAGAGAGCTGAGCTTGTGCTGAACAAGATGGCTGCCTGAGCTGAGAGCTCTGCATTTCCTCGACTTTAATATCATTTCTTACCTTCATTCAGTGAATAATTTAACTATTCTTTTACTCCAACTTGGAGTAAAAAGTACAGACAACAAGATGTCATTAGATTGTGGTGGTCGTGGTGGCACTGGTCGAACGACATGCAAAGGCAAACAATTCGGCGAGGACCAAACACAAGAAACCGAAAAGGATGAACCCGAACTTACATTACAGGCAATTATGTCAGAATTAAAATACCAACATACTGTGGTAGTAGAACGACTGGATGGCATCGACACACGCTTGGGAGATATGACCACCGAAGTATCGGCAATCAAAGTCACGCAAAAAAAACAACCAAAAAAGCACTGGAGACACAGAAGCTACACCTGGATGAAGTAGAAACCCGGGTCTCAACAGCTGAAGACACTCTGACAACCAACAAGAAGTCAGCAGACAGTGCAAATAAGAAGATACAAGCGTTAGAA